>NC_069502.1:823564316-823706816 GCF_027579735.1 Bombina bombina
TTTTGGGAAACTAACAAGCCTTTGAAAAAACTTTGAAAAAACTGTGATCCCTTTCAATAGACACGCCAGCTAATACTATTAGCCCTTGGATCGCATCTGGAACAACACAATAACTATTGTTAATAAATTTCTGCTACATACTACGATTATCACCTCTCAATATAGAGGTTGAGCGTTTTCAACCAATCAGGCAACAGAACATCATAACCATTGGTTGATAACATCATTTGTGCCCCGGAATCATTAAACAAATTTTGACCTAAACCGTGAGTAAATCTGCCTGAAACCTAACACAGGTGACACCGCATTCAGGTACTTGTTATTATTTAAAATACCGCATTGAAAAAACTCACTTAATCACAAACCGCTTACAGTAAAGACTCTACTACTAACTATTTCATACATTGCAATACATAAAAAAGCCTATCCAAACCCTTTTTGATACGGTGTATAGGCTATTGCCAGCACTTCACCATTTTAGGCTCCTATCAGGAGGACAGGTCACTGAAATTGCTATGTACAAAAACCTTTTTTAAATAATATATTCTATCCCATTTTTTTATCCACTGCAGTGTGATTAACTTTATCATTTTCTACAAATCCAATTTTATCCTTTATTATTTGAGCTCAACTATTTTATTCTCTTATCATTGTATGTAATAAAGCTATATTTCTTATTATATTGTATCTGTCATATTTATCATTTTAACATATATTGCAACTTTTGAGGTATATTTTTAACCCTTAACAAAACGTGATTTAGATGTTCTATCCCACACTAATCTGATATTCATCTTTAGAGAACAAAAACAATTATATTTCATACAACACGTTATTTGATACTTTATTTAAAAAAAAAAAAATATTATTATTATTTTTTACCTACTTGCAGATCTATATGTTAGTACCACTACATTGAAATTTTCTTCACCACATCTCACGTACTGTACATTGTACATAAACAAGCTCCCCTTATCTGTTCATTTTTAAATGTAATTTCTAGGGAATGGAATAGTCTGGGTACTTCATTTACTCCTTCTTCAAGGTTTAAGAAACTGTACCCTTTGCCGACTGATAGATTGGAGTTTTGGGAAAAGATCCCCAAAGTTGATGGCGCTATCTCTACTCTTGCAAAGCGTACTACTATTCCTACGGCAGATAGTACTTCTTTTAAAGATCCTTTAGATAGGAAGCTTGAATCTTATCTAAGGAAGGCTTATTTATGTTCAAGTTATCTTCTTAGGCCTGCTATTTCTTTGGCTCATGTTGCTGTGGCTTCAACTTTTTGGTTGGAAACTTTAACACAACAATTACCAGATCCTAATGTGTATAGCATTGTTAAGCTAATTCAACATGCTAATAATTTCATTTGTGATGCCATTTTTTATATCATTAGAATTGATGTCAGGTATATGTCTTTAGCTATTTTAGCTAGAAGAGCTTTATGGCTTAAATCTTGGAACATTTTCCAATTGGAAGCCTTCTCCAGTTTGGAATAAATCCAAGCCTTTTAAAAATCAAAATCAGCCCTCAAGTCTGCATGAAGGTGCGGCCCTCATTCCAGCGCAGCTGAAGGGGGCAGACTAAGATTTTACAAAGATGTTTGGATCAATTCAAAATCATTGGATCCAGAACATTGTTTCTCAAGGGTACAGAATAGGTTTCAAGGTAAGACCGCCTGTGAGAAGTTTCTTTCTCTCACGCATTCCAGTGAACCCAGTAAAGGCTCAGGCTTTCCTGAAGTGTGTTTCAGACCTGGAGTTATCCGGGGTAATTGTGCCAGTTCCCTTTCCGGAACGGGGTCTGGGATTTTATTCAAATCTGTTCATTGTTCCAAAGAAAGAGAATTCTTTTAGACCAGTTCTGGATCTAAAAATTTTGAATCGTTATGTAAGAATACCAACATTCAAGATGGTGACTATAAGGACTATTCTGCCTTTTGTTCAGTAAGGGCAATATATGTCCACAATATACTTACAGGATGCATATCTTCATATTCCGATTCATCCAGATCACTATCAGTTTCTGAGATTCTCTTTTCTAGACAAGCATTACCAATTTGTTGCTCTTCCTTTTGGCCTAGCAATAGCTCCAAGGATCTTTTCAAAGGTTCTCGGTGCCCTACTCTCTCTAATCAGAGAGCGGGGTATTGCGGTGTTTCCTTATTTGGACGATATCTTGGTACTTGCTCAGTCTTTACATTCTGCAGAATCTTACATGAATCAACTAGTGTTGATTCTTCAAAGACATGGTTGGAGGATCAATTTACCAAAAAGTTCCTTGAGTCCTCAGACAAGGGTAATCTTTTTAGGATTCCAAATAGATTCAGTATCCATGACTTTGTCTCTAACAGACAAAAGACGTCTGAAATTGGTTTCAGCTTGTCGGAACCTTCAGTCTCAGTCATTCCCTTCAGTAGCTATGTGCATGGAAGTTTTAGATCTCATGACTGCAGCATCAGACGCGATCCCCTTTGCTCGTTTTCACATGAGACCTCTTCAGCTTTGTATGCTGAGCCAATGGTGCAGGGATTATACAAATATATCACAATTAATATCCTTAAAGCCCAATATTCGACTATCTCTGACTATGTGGTTAGATCACCATCGTTTAGTTCAGGGGGCCCCCTTTGGTTCGTCCAACCTGGACTGTGATTACAACAGATGCAAGTCTTTCAGGTTGGGGAGGTGTCTGGGGATCTCTGACAGCGCAGGGGGTTTGGAAATCTCAAGAGGCGAGATTACCAATCAATATTTTGGAACTCCGTGCGATTCTCAGAGCTCTTCAGTTTTGGCCTCTTATGAAGAGAGAACAGTTTATTTGTTTTCAGACAGACAATGTCACAACCGTGGCGTATGTCAATCATCAAGGTGGGACTCACAGTCCTCAAGCTATGAAAGAAGTATCTCGGATACTTGCATGGGCGGAATCCAGCTCCTGTCTAATCTCTGTGGTCCATATCCCAGGTATAGACAATTGGGAAGTGGATTATCTCAGTCGCCAGACTTTACATCCGGGAGAATGGTCTCTTCACCCAGATATGTTCTTCAGATTGTTCAGATGTGGGGGCTTCCAGAAATAGATCTGATGGCTTCTCATCTAAACAGGAAACTTCCCAGGTATCTGTCCAGGTCCAGGGATCCTCAGGCGGAAGCAGTGGATGCGTTGTCACTTCCTTGGAATAATCAACCTGCTTATGTCTTTCCGCCTCTAGTTCTTCTTCCAAGAGTGATTTCCAAAATCATAATGGAGCGTTCATTTGTACTTCTGGTGGCTCCAGCATGCCCACACAGGTTTTGGTATGCGGATCTTATTTGGATGTCCAGTTGCCAACCTTGGCCACTT
The DNA here is from genome assembly GCF_027579735.1 of Bombina bombina. Lineage (NCBI taxonomy): Eukaryota > Metazoa > Chordata > Amphibia > Anura > Bombinatoridae > Bombina > Bombina bombina. The sequence goes on from NC_069502.1 coordinate 823,567,662, forward strand.
CCATTAAGGCCAGACCTTCTATCTCAAGGCCCACTTTTTCCATCAGGATCTCAAATAATTAAATTTGAAGGTATAGAGATTGAACGCCTAGTGCTTAGTCATAGAGGTTTCTTTGACTCAGTGATTAATACTATGTTACAGGCTCGCAAATCTGTGCCTAGAAAGATTTATTACCGAGTTTGGAAGACTTACATTTCATGGTGTTCTTCTCATTAATTCTCTTGGCATTCTTTTAGAATTCCTAGAATTTTACAGTTTCTTCAGAATGGTTTGGATAAGGGTTTGTCTGCAAGTTCCTTGAAAGGGCAAATCTCTGCTCTTTCTGTTCTGTTTCACAGAAAAATTGCTAATCTTCCTGATATTCATTATTTTGTACAGGCTTTGGTTCGTATCAAGCCTGTCATTAAGCCAATTTTCTCCTCCTTGGAGTCTTAATTTGGTTTTGAGGGCTTTACAGGCTCCTCCGTTTGAGCCTATGCATTCTCTGGACATTTAATTACTTTCTTGGAAAGTATTGTTCCTTTTGGCCATCTTTTCTATCTTTTCTGCTAGAACAGTTTCTGAATTATCTGCTCTTTCTTGTGAGTTTCCTTTTCTGATTTTTCATCAGGATAAGGCGGTTTTGCGGACTTCATTTAAATTTTTACCTAAAGTTGTGAATTCCAACAACATTAGTAGAGAAATTGTTGTCCCTTCGTTGTGTCCTAATCCTAAGTATTCTTTGGAAAGATCTTTACATTCTTTGGATGTGGTAAGAGCTTTGAAATATTATGTTGAAGCTACTTAAGATTTCAGAAAGACTTATATTCTATTTGTTATCTTTTCTGGTTCTAGGAAAGGTCAAAAGGCTTCTGCCATTTCTTTGGCGTCTTGGTTAAAGCTTTTGATTCATCATGCTTATTTGGAGTCGGGTAAATCCCCGCCTCAGAGGATTACGGCTCATTCTACTAGGTCAGTTTCTACTTCCTGGGCTTTTAAGAATCAAGCTTCTGATGATCAGATTTGCAAAGCAGCAACTTGGTCTTCTTTGCATACTTTTACTAAATTCTACCATTTTGATGTTTTCTCTTCTTCAGAAGCAGTTTTTGGTAGAAAAGTACTTCAGGCAGCTGTTTCAGTTTGATTCTTCTGCTTATAATTTCAGTTTTTTTCATTATAAAGATTAAAACTTTTGATTTGGGTTGTGGATTCTTTTTTTCAGCGGAATTGGCTGTCTTTATTTTTACCCCTCCCTCTCTCTAGTGACTCTTGCGTGGAAGTTCCACATCTTGGGTATTTGCTATCCCATACATCACTAGCTCATGGACTCTTGCCAATTACATGAAAGAAAACATAATTTATGTAAGAACTTACCTGATAAATTCATTTTTTTTTCATATTGGCAAGAGTCCATGAGGCCCACCCTTTTTATGGTGGTTATGATTTTTTTGTATAAAGCACAATTGTTCCAATACCTTGTTGATGCTTTTGCTCCTTTCTTATCACCCCACTTCTTGGCTATTCGTTAAACTGAATTGTGGGTGTGGTGGGGGGGGTGTATTTATAGGCAATTTGAGGTTTGGGAAACTTTGCCCCTCCTGGTAGGAATGTATATCCCATACGTCACTAGCTCAAGGACTCTTGCCAATATGAAAGAAATGAATTTATCAGGTAAGTTCTTACATAAATTATGTTTTTTAATGCTTTCCCCTCCCTCCTCACACTTGTTCCTTGTGCAGATCTATTCTATTCCAAACCAATCTTCTATTCAGTGAGCTTCTTGAAACTTAGTATGGGTTGATTCTGTGTACATAGATTTGCAGGAGAGCAATGGCTTTAATGGAAAGGAAAGTAAAAATTAAACTTTCATGATTCAGAATGAACATACAATTTTTAACAATTTTCCAATTGACTTTACTTCTCTAATTTGCTTTGTTCTCTTGGTATTTGTTGTTGAAAAGCCTGCATAGGTAGGCTCACTCAGATGCAATGCACTACAGTGAGCTATCTGCTTGTCATTGTATCGCCCATTGTGTTCATATAGGCCCCAGTAGAGCATGCTCTTCTTCAACAAAGGATTCCAAGAGAATAAAGCAAATTGGCCATAGAAGAAAATCTGAAAAGTGTATGTACTATCTGAAACCCAAAAGTTATCTTTCATGATTATGTCCCTTTAAGGTCTGTTTATCAACTCTGTATGTTAATTTTATACCATTTTGCTGTGAAAAAGGGCATGTTATTTCGGCAGACACAAATTCACAGTTTTGAGAACTACAAAACCAGTAATATGTGATATCTTAAAGATTGAAAAATGTTCCAAAATAATCTGACAGAAACCTTGTGGAGGGCATAAATGTGAATGGATTAATAGAATTAATTACCAAAAAAAAAATTACAACCATAAATATAGAGCATCTTGCTATATAATTAAAAACTAATCTATATTTCAGTATGAATAACCTTTGGATTATAAACTTTCTTAAATAGAAAGTATCTTTAGCTAGATTTTTCCTCAAAAAGCATTTTTTAAAAGTTAATAATATATTTTTATTCACCCTATGTGACCCAGTGTATTTGCCATCCCGGGGGGGATCCAGAGACCCCATGTAGGTTTGAATAGCGAAGTGATCACTTGGAGCCTCCATGCTGTTTTTAATTTCTGCTTATTTTAGAGATGTTACCTAATTAAACTATAGATCCACAACAGTTTTGATTATAGAGTTGAGAAAAAAAATCTCACTGTATTGTTTACAACCTTGTTTATTTAAATTGTAATAAAAAGAAATCCATCACAGAGATAGCAGTGACTAAATCAACAATTTGGCACATTCTGAGAAAAAAAGAAGAAAAAAACTGGTGAGCTCTGCAATACAAAAAGGCCAGGAAATCCACAACAGTGGTGGATAATTGTAGCATCCTTTCCATGGTAAATTAAAACCCTTTCACAACATCCAGTCAAGTGAAGAACACTCTCCAGGAGGTAGGCATATCATTATCCAAGTCTAGGCCAGATTAGACTTTGCTAGTTCTGGAACAGCATTCTTTGGACAGATGAAACTAAGATCACCTTGTACCAGAATGATGGGAAGAAAAAAGTATGGAGAAGGCTTGGAACGGCTTATGATCCGAAGCATACCACATTATCTGTAAAACACAGTGGAGGCATTGTGATGGCATGGGCATGCATGGCTTCCAATGGCACTGGGTCACCAGTGTTTATTGATGATGTGACAAGCAGCTGGATGAATTAAGAAGTGTATAGGTATATATTGTCTGTTAAGATTCAGCCAAATTCAGCAAAGTTGATAGGACGGGATTTCACTTTACAGATGGACAATGCACCAAAGCATACAGCGAAAGCAACCCAGGAGTTTTTTAAGGCAAAGAAGTGAAATATTCTGCAATGGCTGAGTCAATCACCTGATCTCAACCCGATTGAGCATGAATTTTACTTGCTGAAGACAAAACTTAAGCCAGAAAGACCTACGAACAAACAACAACTGAAGACCGCTGAAGTAAAGGCCTGGAAAAGCATCACAAAGGAGGAAACACAGCTTTTGGTGATGTCCATGCGTTCCAGACTTCAAGTAGCCATTGCCTGCAAAGGATTCTCGACAATGTGTTAATTTGTCCAATTACATTTGAGCCCTTGAAATAAGGGCACTGTCTATAAAAATGGTTGCAATTCCTAAACGTTTCATATGATATTTTTGTTCAACCCCTTGAATTAAAGATGAAAGTCTGCACTTCAATTGCATCTCAGTTGTTTCATTTCAAATCCATTGTGGTGGCTTACAGAGCCAGGACCTAACTGTATGTACATGATTATATATATATATATATATATATATATATATATATATATATATATATATATACACACACACACACACACATATTTACATAGGAATAAAACAAAAGTCAAGTTCAATCTCTCAAACCAGTATACTCGGTCACCAAACAAGAACCCAGCTAATATATTCAATTGAGATTCTTACTGCTCTGTAATTGCACTGGATAGGTGAAGTAAACTTCGTCGGCTGTATATGCTCTAGTCAATCCTCTGAGTGTATTCAATTAAGGTTGATGAACGCTGGCCTGTGCTATCCCAAGGCGAATGCGGTTTACTTACCTTTCCGGAGACCCAGTCCGAGAGTGGTGCCTCCCGGCATATCTCCTCTCGACTGTTGTGGGTCAAGTCAACAGACTTGACATCAAACACATTATGAGGCCCATCCAATCAGGAATCATCAATGGAAAAGCAAAGATCCAATGTGCTACAAGCGGTAAAGATGAATCCGTAAGCAAACGAACAGGAGCCGGGTTCCGGAGGCAAAAGGTGGATGAATCCATATAGGTGCTGGGGACTCCTGGTAGTCACCGTAATGGTACAGACAAAGACAAAAGTTCTGGAGACATCCGTAATGAATCAAACCAGCTTTATTTCGAACTCTTTAAAAAGTGAAGCATCTCATATACACAAGAATCTGGCTGGTCTTACACTTTTCGGCTTGTACCGTGTTAATAGACCTGTTAGCTTGTCAGCCAGGTAAGCTTAAAAACCACCTGAAACAATTTCATTGGATAGTGCTAATTGGAGAAAAAACTCCTCCTACAATCATTACAAACAATCACCTAGATTACGAGTTTGGCGTTAACAGGGGTGCGTTGCTACCAAGCCTTTTTTTTCTAATGCTACCTTAAGCCAACGCTGGTATTACAGGTTTTTTTAAACCTGGTGTTAGCCGCAAAAAGGTTAGCGTAGAGCAAAATTTAGCTCCACATTTCACCTCAATGCCAGCGCTGCTTACGGTAGCGGTAAGCTGGCTAAACGTGCTCGTGCACGATTTCCCCAAAGGAAACAATGGGGCTGAACTGGCTGAAAAAAACCTAACACCTGCAAAAAAGCAGCGTTCAGCTCCTAACGCAGCCCCATTGTTTCCTATGGGAAAATAAAAAATATGTCTGCACTTAACACCCTAACATGAACTCGAGTCTAAACACCCCTAATATTACACTTATTAACCCCTAATCTGCCGCCCCCGACATCGTCGCCACCTGCATTATACTATTAACCCCTAATCTGCCGCTCCGGACACCGCCGCCACCTACATTATACTTATAAACCCCTAATCTGCTGCCCCCAACATCGCCGACACCTACATTATAGTTATTAACCCCTAATCTGCCCCCCCCCCCCACGTCGCCGCAACTATATTAAATTAATTAATCCCTAATCTGCCGCCACGGCCAACGTCGCCGCCACTATAATAAAGTTATTAACCCCTAAACCTAAATCTAACCCTAACACCCCCATAATTTAAATATAATTTAAATAAATCTAAATAAAATAACTACAATTAAACAAATTATTCCTAGTTAAAACTAAATACTTACCTATAAAACAAACCATAAGATAGCTACAATATAACTAATAGTTACATTGTAGCTAGCTTATGATTTATTTTTATTTTACAGGCAACTTTGTATTTATTTTAACTAGATACAATAGTTATTAAATAGTTATTAACTATTTAATAACTACCTAGCTAAAATAAGTACAAAATTACCTGTAAAATAAATCCTAACCTAAGTTACAATTACACCTAACACTACACTATAATTAAACTAATTACCTAAACTGCCTACAATTAATTACAATTAAATTCAATAAACTAAATTACAGAAAGAAAAAAAGAATTACAAGAATTTAAAACTAATTACACCTAATCTAATCCCCCTAATAAAATAAAAAAGCCCCCCAAAACAAAAAGAATTCCCTACCCTATACTAAATTACAAATAGCCCTTAAAAGGGCCTTTTGCGGGGCATTGCCCCAAAGTAATGAGCTCTTTTACCTGTAAAAAAAAGTACAATCCCCCCCAACATTACAACCCACCACCCACACACCCCTACTCTAAAACCACCCAATCCCCCCTTAATAAAACCTAACACTACCCCCTTGAAGATCACCCTACCTTGAGCCGTCTTCACCCAGCCGGGCAGAAGTCTTCATCCGATGGGGCATAAGGGGACATCCGGACCGGCAGAAGGCTTCATCCAAGCGGCATCTTCTATCTTCTTCTATCCGATGAGGAGCGACTCCATCTTGAAGACATCCGGCGCGGAGCATCCTTCCAGCATGACGGACTAACGACGAATGACGGTTCCTTTAAATGACGTCATCCAAGATGGCGTCCCTCGAATTAAATCAACCAATCAGATTTTTCCTACCTTAATTCCGGATTTCGGATGGAAGAAGATAGAAGGTGCCGCTTGGATGAAGCCTTCTTCCGGTCCGGATGTCCTCTTCTGCCCCATCGGATGAAGACCTCTGCGCGGATCGGATGACCACTTGTGCCCGGCTGGGTGAAGACGGCTCAAGGTAGGGTGATCTTCAATGGGGTAGTGTTAGGATTTTTTAAGGGGGGATTGGGTGGGTTTTAGAGTAGGGGTGTGTGGGTGGTGGGTTGTAATGTTGGGGGGTATTGTAATTTTTTTTTTACAGGTAAAAGAGCTGATTACTTTGGGGCAATGCCCCGCAAAAGGCCCTTTTAAGGGCTATTTGTAATTTAGTATAGGGTAGGGCATTTTATTATTTTGGGGGGCTTTTTTATTTTATTAGGGGGCTTAGATTAGGTGTAATTAGTTTAAACTTCTTGTAATTTCTTTTTTAGTAATTTAGTTTATTGAATTTAATTGTAGTTAATTGTAGATAGTTTAGGTAATTAGTTTAATGATAGTGTAGTGTTAGGTGTAATTGTAACTTAGGTTAGGATTTATTTTACAGGTAATTTTGTACTTATTTTTGTTAAATTTATTTCGTTTAATTTAAATTATATTTAAGTTAGGGGGGTTAGGGTTAGGTTTAGACTTAGGTTTAGGGGTTAATACCTTTAATATAGTAGCGGCGACATTGGGGGTGGCAAATTGGGGGTTAATAAATGTAAGTAGGTGTCTGCGATGTTAGGGCAGGCAGATTAGGGGTTAATAAAATTTAACTAGTGTTTGCGAGGCGTGAGTGCGGCGGTTTAGGGGTTAATACATTTATTAAAGTAGCGGCGATGTCCGGTCGGCAGATTAGGGGTTAAATAATTTTATTATAGTGTTTGCGATGTGGGGGTGGCCTCGGTTTTGGGGTTAATAGGTAGTTTATGGGTGTTAGTGTACTTTTTAGCACTTTAGTTAAGAGTTTTATGTTCCGGCGTTAGCCCATAAAACTCTTAACTACTGACTTTTAAATGCGGTAGAAGTCTTGCCAGGAGAGGGTCTACCGCTCACTTCTTCCAAGACTCGTAATACCAGCGTTAGGCGAATCCCATTAAAAAGATAGGATACGCAATTGACATAAGGGGATTTGCGGTAGCCTCGAGTCGCGGAAGAAAAGTGAGCGGTAGACCCTTTCCTGCCTGACTCGTAATACCAGCGGGCGTTAAAAAGCAGCGTTGGGACCTCTCAACGCTGCTTTTTAAGGCTAACGCCAAACTCATAATCTAGGCGAATGTGTCATAACATAAAACAATGCATTGCAGTGTTAGATGATGAAAAACAAAAAAATAATGAAAAAGAAAAATTCAAAAGGAACAGTATCACTTAAACAATCAAAAAATAAATATAAGCAATATACTATCTATGATAGCAACAATGTAAATAGGAGCCAGTATAGTATATATCTGATATCTTATTCTAAGCTAATATTTAAATGATCAGATTAGCAACTCATGATATACAACGTGTAGCGATAAGGCAATTTTGTCAAACAATGTATAGGCTAAATATAATATTAGGATGTCAAATACATATTATAGGTCTATCAGAGGTATAACATATAAATATATATATATATATATATATTTAAAAATACTTAAAACATATTCTGCTATGTGCAGAACATTGGGATGTGAAATATTTAAAGTAAATACACAGTATAAGACTATTAAAAAATAATATTGCATAAATATTATTTCTTTCTAATGACAGGGTGAGTCCACGGATCATCTTAATTACTGTTGGGAATATCACTCCTGACCAGCAGGAGGAGGCAAAGAGCACCACAGCAAAAGCTGTTAAATACCACTCCTCCTACCCACAATCCCCAGTCATTCTCTTTGCTTGTGTCAGTTGCAAGGAGGGGTAAAGTTAGGTGTCTGATTTTTCAATCAAGAGTTTGTTATTTTTTAAGCAGAGCAAGTTTGCTCTGGTTTTCTTTGGGGTTTAGCCGTATTCCATATCAGTCTCTTCAGTAGAGCAAGTGGTGACTTTTAAGCATTTGGGAACTTGTGGGGTATAATCCCCAATGGGCCTCCCAAGTAGTTTCATGCTGCCCTTTGTTGAAAGTTTGAGTAAGTTTACTCAGCCTTTTCTTTTTTCCACAGGTCCATGTGAGGTAAGAAGCACCTCTCATACCAAGTGAGCTGTCCTGCTGCCGGACAGATTTTTGAGGTAAGTGCCTATTTCTTTCCCTGTTTTGATATAGGCAAATTTGGCACTTTGACAGTTAATACTGTCTAAATATACAATCAGCCTTCTAGGTTAACAGTTTATTGTATGACAGTTTTACAGGCACTGGGGATGTTTGGAGGCTCAGTTTATTATGTTTTCACTTTGGTGTAAATGTTTTTTGTTTGTGTATTAATGGTTACCGTAAGTTTTGTTAGGCCACACCCTCAATAGGCAGGCTTATCTGAGATAGCAAGGGCGTTTTTGGTGCCCTTTTAGCTGTTTACTATTGTTCCTTGATGTTGCAGCATAGCTCCTCAGAGGTGGTTCAGCGTTCTCTCTGGTGCGGCTGTGTGGGGGTCCAGATCATTTTCTAACTTTGTTTCCGGCAGCAAGGAGGTCAGGTAGGCATCTCAGCAGAGCTTGCTGAGGTGTGGAGGTTGCCTGTTGTCTTTTTGTGGGGCTGCTGCTCTGTTTTTATTTAAGTTTCTGTATGAATTTCAATTACTATAACATTTGTGTCTCTTTTTGCATTCATTTTGTAAAAAATTGTTGCTGCAAGATTTATTGTGCAATTTATTTAAGGATTTTTTAGTTAAAAAAAAAAAAAAAAAAGTCTGTTTAAAATTTAAACTGACAGTAACGTTTTTTTGTTTCATTAATATTCTGATTTGATCTTAGAATTTTGTATTAATTAAGTTTTTTTCCTTTGGAATAAGATGTACCAAGTGGCACTGTAAGCTGTTGCTTGTTCTCTATGATTCAATACTAATTTTGAGCCTCCTATCCCTTTTTGTTCCTCTTTTATTGAGAGAACATTACATTACTAGGATAGACTTTTTGATACTGAGCCTTCATTGTCTAGGGCGGATGTTGTTCAGGAGTCTCCTGTTCAGGCTAATCCTCCGCTTTCTCCTCAAACGTCCCAATCATTCCTGTGTTTCGTCTCAGGTTGGTTTTTCCTTGCAGGATATGGCTACCCATATATCCTCAGCAGTATCTGAGGCTTTGTCTGCTTTTCTTATGTTGCAGGGGAAGCGCAAGAGGAAGTATAAGGTTTCTGATTCTGTTGAAATTGTCTCTAGTGTTTCTTATGATAAGTCTGAGGAGGAAGATACTTCAGTAGCATCTGAGGGTGAGATCTCGGATTCTGATAGTGTAAATCCTTCTTCTGAACCTGAGGTTGTTTCCTTTAGGTTTAAGCTAGAGCACCTCCGTTTGTTACTCATGGAGGTTTTGGCTACCTTGGTTGACTCTGAGGCATCAGTCATGGTTATTCCTAAGAAATCTAGTAAACTTAATAAGTTTTTTTATGTCCCTTCCTCAGTGGTAGTTTTTCCTATACCAGATAGTGTTTCAGCTATTATTGCACGAGAATGGGAGAAGCCTGAGATTCCTTTTTCCCTTTCTTCAATTTTTAGGAAGATGTTTCCTATTGCTGATTCTATTAAGGAATCTTGGCAGATGGTTCCTAAGGTGGAGGGAGCCGTTTCAACTCTGACCAAGAGGACCACTATTCCTATTGAGGACAGCTGTTCCTTTAAAGCTCCTATGGATAAGAAGTTGGACGCTTTGCTTAAAAAGATTTATGTTCACCAGTGGTATTAATGGCAACCGGCTGCATGTATTGCTACGGTTACTATCCCAGATAGCAAGGAGAACTTGCCACAGACTTGTAGCAAACTTTTTATGTAAGTCTGTCTAATTTGCTGCAAGTTTTCACTGGCAAGTGTGTTAACTTGCAGCATAATTGCAGCAAAAGTTCTAGTTGACACTTTGTTTCAGCTTGCAGCAAGTTTACCTGGCAAGTCTCTAGCAAGAGAATTTCTGGCAAGTCAACTGCAAGAGCTCTGCAAGTTTGTTGCCAATTTCTTGCAAGTCAACTGCAAGAGCTCTGCAAGTGGCTAGTCAATTTCTGGCAAGTTAACAGCAAGAGCTCTGCAAGTTAATTGCAAATTTCTGACACGTCAATAGCAAGAGCTCTGCAAGTTAATTGCAAATTTCTGACACGTCAATAGCAAGAGCTCTGCAAGTCTGCTGCAAATTTCTGACAAGCCAACAGCAAGAGCTGTGCAAGTCTGCAGCAAATTCCTGACAATTTAACAGCAAGAGCCCTTCAAGTCTACTGCAAAAGCTCTGCAAGTCTGTTACAAATCTCTAGCAAGTCAACAGCAAGAATACTGTAAATATTTAGCATATCTCTGGCACTTATATCACAATTAAGAGCAGTGTCTGCCACGAGCACTACAAATGTACTATTATTTACGTCAATCATATTTACAAATTAATAATAAATTGTTTTTTCCTGCAAAAGTTTATCTATGTAAGTTGTTTGTATGAATTTAATTGATGTTAAAGTTGTATCCATGCGTTATCTGAGGTAATATATATTCATATATACTAATATTATGACAGGTAATATATTAAAGGGACACTAAACCCACATTTTTTTCTTTTATGATTCGACAAAGCATGCAATTTTAAGCAATTTTCTAATTTACTCCTATTATGATTTTTTTCCGTTTTCTTCCTATTTTTATTCGAAAAAGCAGGAAAGTAAGTTCAAGAGTTGGCCCATTTTTGGTTCAGCACAAGGGTAGCGCTTGCTGATTGGTGGCTAAATGTAGCTACCAATCAGCAAGCACTACCCAGGTGCTAAAACAAAAATGGGCCGTTCCTATTCTTACATTTCTGCTTTTTCAAAAAAAGATAGCAAGAGAATGAAGAAATGGATAATAGGAGTACATTAGAAAATTGCATGCTCTATCTGAATCATAAAAGCAACACAATGGGTTTAGTATCCCTTTAAGTTGAATATTTGATGTATTATAACACTAATATCATTATCTCAGGTACAGTAGGGCCCCATTTTACAGCACACCCCTTTAAGGCGTTCCACTTATAAATCAGTCTTTAGTTCTGCCCATGGTTATTATGTTTCATGTTTTTACCTCCATTTCAGTGTTTTTTGGCTGTGATTTTAATTGATTATTTTCTTTACGAATATTTGTTTTACAGATATCTCCATATCTGTGCAGTTATAAAAAATAATTATTGTATATAACTAACTGCAATTGTTACCAGAAGTTAAACTAGGAAAATCATATTTATTTTTTATTGATTTCATACTTTTACTGATTTTAATAAAATTAGCCTTTGCCTGTCTGGTAAATATGATCTGTTAACCTCAATACTGTATTAAGGTAAAAATATTCACCAAAAAATCCTTTAGAAATGACTCCATAAAAACAACAGCACTGACTCTTAAAAAAGTAATTTAAACTTTTATTAGGCTTCAAATTTTCCAGGTATTAAAACATTTTAAATATGACATTGTAATAAACCAGACAATAACTTATAGTATAGGCCTAGAGTACAAGTATAATGCAGATGCACATTAATGTTGACAGAACAATAAAAATATAATATGATGTCCATCTGTATCAGTTCTATGATCTTGAATTTGGCACCAGCCTGTAAAAATAAAAACAAATATTACATAAACATGGGCATTCTATGCTAATTGCTTAGTTTACAGCAGAACTTTAATTTGTAGAACTAAAAAAGAAATCTGACAAAATAAATTACACGCCTTTATTTCGACTTCAAGGTTGTGATGAATACTAAAAAAAGGAAATTTATGCTTACCTGATAAATTTATTTCTTTTTCGATACGATGAGTCCACGGATTTCAACCTTGTGGGATATCGCTACCTGGTCAGCAGGAGGAGGCAAAGAGCACCACAGCAGAGCTGTATAAATAGCTCCTCCCTTTCCTCCCAACCCAGTTATTCGACCAAAGTTAGGAAGAGAAAGGAAAAGCCAAGGTGCAGAGGTGTCTTAAGTTTAACAAAAAATAAATAAATAACCTGTCTCATAGAACAGGGCGGGCCGTGGACTCATCGTATCGAAAAAGAAATACATTTATCAGGTAAGCATAAATTTCCTTTTCTTTTTCAAGATACGATGAGTTCACGGATTTCATCCTTGTGGGATACAATACCAAAGCTATAGTACACGGATGAAACGGGAGGGACAAGACAGGGAACCTAAACGGAAGGCACCACTTCTTGAAGAACTTTCCTCCCAAAAACAGCCTCAGTTGAGGCAAAGATATCAAATTTTAAAATTTGGGAAAAGTGTGAAGAGACGACCAAGTTGCAGCCTTGCAAATCTGTTCAACAGAAGCATCATTGTTTGAATGTCCATGAGGAAGTAACAGCTCTAGTGCAATGAGCTGTAATCCATTCAGGAGGCTGCTGACCAGCAGTTGCATATGCAAAACGGAAGATACTCTTCAGCCAAAAAGACAGAGAGGTAGCCATAGCTTTCTGACTCCTACGTCTCTCTGAAAAAATAACAAAGAAGACGATTGTCGAAAATCCTTAGTCGCTTGGAAGCATAACTTTAAAGCATGAACCACATCTAAATGGTTTAACAGACGTTCCTTCTGAGAAGAAGGATTAGGACACAAGGAAGGAACGACAATCTCCTGATTAATATTCCTGTTCAAAACAACCTTAGGGAAAGACCCATGATTAGAACGTAACACCACCTTATCCGAATGAAAAATAAGGTAAGGGGAATTATATTGTAATGCCAAAAGCTCAGATACTCTTCGAGCAGAAGAAATAGCAACCAGAAATAAAAATGTCTACGGAATGCATGGGTTCAAACGGAACCCCTTGAAAAACTCCAAGAACTAAATTCAAACTCCAAGGAGTAGCAATCGGTCTAAACACCGATCTGATTCTAGTCAGAGCCTGACAAAAGATTGTACATCTGGAACATCTGTCAACCGCTTAAGTAACAAAAATAGATAAAGCAGAGACCTGTCCCGTTAAGGAACTTGCAAATAACACTTTCTCCAATCCTTCTTGGAGAAAAGACAAAAAATCCTGGGAATCCTAACCCTACTCCATGAGTAGCCCTTGGATTCACACCAATAAGATATTTTATGGAAAAATTTCCTAGTAACCGGCCTACGTGCCTGAATCAAAGTATCTATGACCGAATCAGAAAAACCTCGCTTGGATAAAATTAAGCGTTCAATCTCCAAGCAGTCAGCTGCAGAGAAACTAGATTCGGATGATAGAAGGGACCCTGAATGAGAAGGTCCTTCCTCAATGGAAGCTGCCACGGTGGTCGAGATGACATGTCCACCAGATCGGCATACCAAATCCTGCAAGACCACACAAGGGCAATGAGGATCACCGATGCTCTCCCCTGTTTGACTCAAGCAATCACCCGGGGAAGGAAAGCAAACGGAGGGAATACATATGCCAGGCTGAAAGACCAAGGAACTGCCAAGGCATCAGCTCGGGCCGTAATCCCTGGACCGGGACCCGAATCTTGGAAGTTTGGCATTCTGATGAGACGCCCTAAAATCCAACTCCGGCCGACCCCATCTGAGAATCAGGTTTGAAAACATTTCCGGATGGAGTTCCCACTCTCCCAGATGAAAGGTCTGTTTGTTCAGAAAATCTGCCTCCCAGTTGTCCACCCCTGGGATGTAGATCGCCGACAGATGGCAAGAGTGAGCCTCCGCCCACTGATTATTTTAGCCACTGCATTCATCGCAAAGGAATTCCTTGTTCCTCCTTGATGATTGATGTAAGCCACTGTCGTTATGAAGAATTTGTCTGAAGCCAACTGAGGCCAGACCCGAAGCGCATGGAATATCGCCCTCAACTGTAGGATGTTGATGGGAAAGAGAGATTCAGCTTGAGTCCATACTCCCTGAGCCCTCAAGGAGTTCCAGACTGCTCCCCATCCTAACAGGCTGGCATCCGTTGTCACAATCACCCATGAAGGTCTGCGAAAGCATGTCCCCTGGGAAAAATGATCCGGCGACAACCACCATAGAAGAGAGTCCCTCAACTCCTGATCTAGAATTATTCGAGGATACAAAATTTGTATAGTCTCCATTCCACTGCCTGAGCAAGTTTAGTTGCAGAGGCCTGAATTGAAACCGAGCCAACGGTATGATGATCAATGCCCCCACCATCATTCCGATTACCTCCAGGCACTGAACCACTGACGGCTGAAGAGAGGACTGAAGTGCTCGAAATGTAACCAGAATCCTTGACTTTCTGACTTCTTGTCAGAAAAATTCTCATAAATATAGAGTCGATTAGATAACCCAGAAGGGTACCCCATTCTTGGAAAGGAAACACAATGTCAGTATGGGCACTAGATTGCTAACAAGATGACGCCTGGAGGAAATCCTGATAGCCATGACCAACTCAAAAAAAAGCGTTGGTCCAGAAAGGCAAACCACAAAGAACTAGTGATGATCTCTGTAGGTAAGAACAAGAAGATATGCATCCTTTAGATCTACTGTCCTCATAAATTGAGCCTCCTGGATCCAAGGAAGGATGGTACGAAAGTTTCCATCCTGAAAGATGGGACTCCAAGAACTTGTTCAGAGTCACAAAGACTAAGTTAGGTCTAAATGTTCCCTCCTCTTTGGGAACTACAAACAGTTAAACAAAAATCCTGCTCCTGTATCGGAACAGGCCAAGCACTCCCATGGAAAGAAGGTCTCCTACACAAAGTAAGAACACCTCTCTTTTAACTGGTCTGCAGAGAATCTTGAAATCAGAAACCAGTCCACTGTGAAACCTTGAAACACATTTGTTTTTTGTTTTTTTAAAAAACAGAAGAAATCATCTTCATCAAGCCAGGTTCCTACAAGGCATTCTTGAATGAAACGTAGATCTAAATCTGTAAAACAAGGCACTAACATAAGGCTCAGAGAGCTGGGACAGAGAAACCTGAAACCTATGCTCCCATTTTAAAAACTTCAAGGAAAGAAATTGAAAAAAGGAACTGGACAATTGACAGCCTTTAAAAGCATCAGACAACGCATCAAACCGAAATACCGTTGCACTAAAGACGGTAATAAAATACACCTCTTATATACCCCATTTTCATCCAGATAACCCTTGAGAATCTAACTATTCACTGGAAAAAATAGTAGATCTCTGAGCTAAGTTGGAAACTACTCCATTCACCCTAGGTGATGTCTCGTTAGCTAAGTCGGTTATGGGAAAAATCTTCTTTAAGTATAGGGAATGCGGACTTCCCCATTGTGTATAACTCACAGGACGCACTAGGATAGATTACACCTAATAGTGAAAATAACTCCTCTAGTAATGGATAGATTCCATGAGGGAAAAACATGGAATGCATGATATGCAAATAAAAACTCCGGACGGCGTATAATAGGAAGCGCAGAGCACTGCATGTGTGCCCAAACATGTTGTGAACACTATAGGTTTGTGGAATAAAGAGATCATTGTCCCCGGGACTCTGTGTTTTCTATCCTGTTAGCTTGTGTGATGAGCCACAGCAAGCTATAATAAAAGATGAAAATTCAGAAAAAAGAATGTAATGTTTAATAAATTCTCACAAAAAAACGTTACTGTCCCTTGAAATTTTCCTATTTCTGTGACAGAAAATATCCAATGAGCAGGTTAACCTTGCAGGAAATAGACATTGTTATGTACATTAAAGTAACCATGTCTTGTGTCCACAATTCCGAATAAAAAGTGCAAGGAACCACAGAGCACCGCATGTGGGCCAGAAACTCTATTTTAAGTGATTCAGATGAATCACTCCCAAATAATCTTCGCAGTCAGCAATAGAGAGGTATTTGATGATAGTAACCACTGAATCAATCCTGCTCCAAACAAACAGACACTACAAATATGTACTGGTGAAGCACTGCTGCTCATCCAAAAGGATTGCAAACTGACACCTTAAATTTTCTTAGTTCAGTGTACTGTCTAATTAAATAAATCCTCAAGTCAATTTTTTTTTTTTTTGTGGAAAACCTATAAAGGAAGGTAATTCCCATTGGTATACCGGAGGATGCGCAGAGCACTGTATGTGGGCCATAACAATATGTGGTACATTACAGGAGAATTGTGGCAAAAATTTACCATAGTCGAGGGGCTCCCATTCAGCACAAAGTCTTATAAGGACTGCTTCTTTTAATTCACAAAGTAACTATTTTTTGTGTGCTCTTGTGTCATCCTAAACACAAAGGATGGGATAAATCAAGAAAAAGCTGAAATTATCGTAAAAAAGATCTACAGCCAAAGACATACTGTCACTTTAAATTTTAAAACAAAACTCTGTTCTGTTTTTATCCTTGCAAACGCACAATACATATTCGTACACAAATAGCACCGACTGGACCTCAGTGAAATCTTGCTGAGGTGTCCTAATGCACCTCACCCTGAGACCTTTGTCCCAAACAAATCCGGAGCACAGTTGTAGCGCTATCCGGACACTCAGAGGTGACAAGTACTGCGTTAACATGCAAACTGCTCTATCTTCTGATAAAGCGAGTGCAGCCTAAAACGCCTTTAACACGGCCCCGCCCCTCGTGGGCGTGATAACACATTCCTGTACACAATAGTCCACTCACCTCATACAGCATCAGAGAGACGGGTCAGAGGTGGTGCGGTTTGATGATGTCAGACGCCGAGAGCGATTGAGGCATGGAGGGCGATGGAGCATGGTGAGTCACTGACGGTCAATTCCATGGATGGTATTGTCATATCCTGACCTAGAGTGTGAAGAGCTCCGCAGCCTTGGGACAGTCACACGCTCTTTTCGGCGGAGGTAAGCACCCGGACCGGTCATTTGTCTTAGAGGTGAGTGGTGAAGTGGCGGACATTTCTTTGCAAGTTTGCATAGCCTTGAAGGTTTTGTTATTACAGAGTGTTTACACCTATTGTGGTAGTAGCCTATGGTGACTAACAGGTGCCGACATACATTTGCTAACATACCCCTTCTTAGAGAACCTGGGCATCTTGTGTCCACTTTAAATAAAGAAACATTCTGCAGATCAGAAGCTTTTGCTGGCACTACACAGACAGCCCAGTAGGAGGTGCTCTGCTACACGATAACATATACAAATGAACAGTTGGCTGTATGCTGTTCTATTACTTTGCACAGGGTCATACAAATCAGGGCTTCTCTTCTGTGCAAAAACCCATAGAAGTCACACTCCTGAGCCCCAGTGCCTGCCATTACCACGCTTTCATAGCATTCTTTACATAATAAATAGATAATAATCCCAGAAAAGTGCTAAACTTCCTCTGTCCTGAATCTTCTCTTTTGGTTTCAGACCCAGAATAAAAAAGTCAGCACTTACCTTGAAATCTGTGCGACAACATGGCAGTCCAGCAGGTTTTCAGAGGTCCTCTCCCTCCCATAGCCCTGTGGACTAAAATCAGCCTGAGTTAAAAGTGCTTAGGCTATCTATATTAGGGCAGCAAATTATGTCCCACCAGTTTCTATTGCTTTAAAGCCACCAAATGCTTCTCTTTTTACTGAAGAGACTGATCTGGTCTAGGCTACACCCCAGCACAAAATAGCACTCAGAGGCACTACTTTAAAAATAATAAACACTTCATTGAAGAATCTTTACTAACACCTCACTTTGCCATCTCCTATCTAACTAACACAGGCAAAGAGAATGACTGGGTTGGGAGGGAAGGAAGGAGCTATTTATACAGCTCTGCTGTGGTGCTCTTTGCCTCCTCCTGCTGACCAGGAGGAGATATCCCACAAGTAAGGATGAAATCCGTTGACTCATCGTATCTTGAAAAAGAAAAATTGTATTTTTAACTGCTATAAATTCTCACGTCAATGCAATATTTATCTAGATATTAACATATTTGGCCACGGTCCTAATCAAACAGATTTTGTTACTACCTGCCAATGGGATGCTTAGAACCTATACTTTGACCCCTTGAAGACAAGCAACATACCCTGTACATCACTCGTCTTTGAATGGGGAAGTGCTATTAAATGTGCAGTCTCGCAGCCAGTGTTGAGGCCACGCTATTTACGATGGCAAGAAGGGAGAGTATAATAGCGCAGTACTGCCACTTGTGGCGGGACACAAGCTATTTAAAAAAATAAAAAAAAAACTGTTAATGAGCGGCAACATACATGGTACATCTCAGTCGTTAAGGGGTTACTATATTGAGACTTTTTTTCCTTAAGATATTTATATTTTACTTCTCTAGAAATCAATGTGGACTATTTGATACCCTATGTTGTAATTTAAATGTTTGGTTTTGTTCCTAGACTTTTGGAGATAAAAGAGGGAAAGTCACAGTGTGCAGTTTATTTCCTTTTCAATTGTGTTTTTTTCTTTTACAAAATATAAAGTAATGTGTTTTCTAGATTTGCCATATTCTAAATCTTCATATCCCCACTTCCATTCCTAAAAAGGAAAATGATATAGCAGAGTAGCATTTAGTAAGACAGTATTCTATTTACTTCTGTGATACTCCCATGCTTGGTGAGGTGCTTGCTTATTTAAAGGGGACATTAAACAATAAGAGCCAGATTACAAGTGGAGTGCTAAATATCACTTGTGCGCAAGCAATATTAGTGCTCCGAGTAATACCAGCGTCCGCTAATATTAGCTGGTATTACAACTAAAGTGTAATATTACGCGAGCTCAGAATCTAAGTGCAGTGAAGGGGGTAAGTAGTGCAGTGATGCAGCAAATATAACACCCTACTCCGGCCAACTTTACCCCCAAAATACTACCTAGTGCATTTATTTTATTAAAATATAAAAATTGTACAATTTGTATTTTTTTTAGAAAATACATTACACTGTATTTTGGGGGCATTTGGGACATATTTATAAAATGAACCAGAGATCTGATCTCTGGTTAATTGTATAAGTGCTAGTTGCTACCACAAGCATACAGTAGCAATAACTAGACACTTCTAATGGCTGGTTATTTATTGCGTGCCCTTGCGGGTGCGTGATAAATTAGCGCTCCACTTGTAATCTAGCCCTAAATAAATGCTAGATAGATTGAAGCATTGAAAGAAAAGGTTAGTCTGAGAATAACATGTAGATGTACAGGGAGTGCAGAATTATTAGGCAAGTTGTATTTTTGAGGATTAATTTTATTATTGAACAACAACCATGTTCTCAATGAACCCAAAAAACTCATTAATATCAAAGCTGAATAGTTTTGGAAATAGTTTTTAGTTTGTTTTTAGTTATAGCTATTTTAGGGGGATATCTGTGTGTGCAGGTGACTATTACTGTGCATAATTATTAGGCAACTTAACAAAAAACAAATATATACCCATTTCAATTATTTATTTTTACCAGTGAAACCAATATAACATCTCAACATTCACAAATATACATTTCTGACATTCAAAAACAAAACAAAAACAAATCAGTGACCAATATAGCCACCTTTCTTTGCAAGGACACTCAAAAGCCTGCCATCCATGGATTCTGTCAGTGTTTTGATCTGTTCACCATCAACATTGCGTGCAGCAGCAACCACAGCCTCCCAGACACTGTTCAGAGAGGTGTACTGTTTTCCCTCCTTGTAAATCTCACATTTGATGATGGACCACAGGTTCTCAATGGGGTTCAGATCAGGTGAACAAGGAGGCCATGTCATTAGATTTTCTTCTTTTATACCCTTTCTTGCCAGCCACGCTGTGGAGTACTTGGACGCGTGTGATGGAGCATTGTCCTGCATGAAAATCATGTTTTTCTTGAAGGATGCAGACTTCTTCCTGTACCACTGCTTGAAGAAGGTGTCTTCCAGAAACTGGCAGTAGGACTGGGAGTTGAGCTTGACTCCATCCTCAACCCGAAAAGGCCCCACAAGCTCATCTTTGATGATACCAGCCCAAACCAGTACTCCACCTCCACCTTGCTGGCGTCTGAGTCGGACTGGAGCTCTCTGCCCTTTACCAATCCAGCCACGGGCCCATCCATCTGGCCCATCAAGACTCACTCTCATTTCATCAGTCCATAAAACCTTAGAAAAATCAGTCTTGAGATATTTCTTGGCCCAGTCTTGACGTTTCAGCTTGTGTGTCTTGTTCAGTGGTGGTCGTCTTTCAGCCTTTCTTACCTTGGCCATACTCCATGAGTATTGCACACCTTGTGCTTTTGGGCACTCCAGTGATGTTGCAGCTCTGAAATATGGCCAAACTGGTGGCAAGTGGCATCTTGGCAGCTGCACGCTTGACTTTTCTCAGTTCATGGGCAGTTATTTTGCGCCTTGGTTTTTCCACACGCTTCTTGCAACCCTGTTGACTATTTTGAATGAAACGCTTGATTGTTCAATGATCACGCTTCAGAAGCTTTGCAATTTTAAGAGTGCTGCATCCCTCTGCAAGATATCTCACTATTTTTGACTTTTCTGAGCCTATCAAGTCCTTCTTTTGACCCATTTTGCCAAAGGAAAGGAAGTTGCCTAATAATTATGCACACCTGATATAGGGTGTTGATGTCATTAGACCACACCCCTTCTCATTACAGAGATGCACATCACCTAATATGCTTAATTGGTAGTAGGCTTTCGAGCCTATACAGCTTGGAGTAAGACAACATGCATAAAGAGGATGATGTGGTCAAAATACTCATTTGCCTAATAATTCTGCACTCCCTGTATTTTTTAAAGTTTTATTTGGTGTTTAAACATTAACAAAATAAGTGTAAAGTTTTAGTTTATATAAAACAATGGGAGCTGCCATGTTGTAACTTAGGTTACCTTCTCTGCTGTAGCCAAATAGAGACAGTTATAAATTTGTCACTAGAGTGTGCAGCCAATGGCTGTGTGGAATATGTTCTGCACTTCCAATTTCTAACAGGAGCTAAAAAGCTCACAATTTCAGAATAGAATTATATATATATACACACAGTTTATCATTTTATATTACCATCTCAAGGTGTTTAATAGTAAAAAAAAAATTACATCCTTTTATGTAAATTTATGACTATTGACCCTGCACTACTGTGTGATTAACCCACAGGCTTTAAACACACAGTGGAAGTACTGATTGGTACCTGCAGAGCACTGCTGGTCCACAACAAAAAACGCCAACTGCTGCTTATCTAATCAGAAATACTAGTTAGTTAAACGACTAGCGCTCATGATTGGATCAGCAGTACTTCCGTTTGGGATCAGCAGTGCTTTGTGGTTCCAAGCGGTACTTCTACTGTGTGTTTAACCCCTTTGTGGGTTAGTGCGGAGTTGATGGTCTTAAAATGACTTAAAACGAATTAGAGCATGTACTTTTTTTTTACTAATATAGCCTTTTAAAGAAATATATTTTTTTTACCCTAAAGGGACAGTCTAGTTTAAATTAAACTTTCATTATTCAGATAGTACTTTTCAACTTTCCAATTTAGTTTTATCATCAAATTTGCCTTTTTCTCTTGGTAAAATATATCACTGTTTAAAGGGACAGTTCACCCAAAAACTTTCTCCCCTTTAAATTATTCCCAATGATCCTTTTTACCTGCTAGAGTATATTAAATTGGTTGCAAGTAGCTCCTTTACTCATATTTCAGCATTTGAAATAGCTGATTTAGCTTGTGGTTTCCCAACCTATACTGAAAGTTTTGATACTGGCGTATACGCTATTGACAAGCCTAAGTAAACACAGCCAGCAGAAGAGATTACAACCTCAGTGGGGGGCATGATAGTTAAGTAATAAAATGATAATTTTCCATTGTTCTCTCTATGTATTGAGCTTTGGTGTTCCAGACAAATATAAGATAAGGAAGCAAGTCTGTGTACATAAAAGTGATAACATAATGAGATCTGATATTACCTGAAGCTCAACCCATTGTAATAGGCTGTGGTGTCAAAGCACAAAACCAGCTACTTCAGATACACAAATAAACCCGAAAATGCAATTTCTCAAATATTTTATACTCTGCAGTTGGTATAACAAGTCATTTAAAATACATTTATGGAAAAACAATTTTACAGTGTACTGTCCCTTTAAATGTACGTTTCCTAATAGGAGCATATAAACACTAATTTTAAAAAGTGTATCTGCGAAGAGAGCCAGTGGTTGTGTACATGACACATGCTGAGTCATTTCCCACGCAATACATGCAATACCAGCTCTGAGCACATGCAGTGTACTTAAGTATGCTTCACATGCACACTGTTTATTTTGTGTACTTAAAGGGACAAACTACTCAAGTATTTGTATTGTTTTAAAAGATAGATAATCCCTTTATTACCCATTCCTCAGTTTTGCATAACCAGCACAGTTATATTAATATACTTTTTACCTCTGTGATTACCTTGTATCTAAGCCTCTGCAGACTGTCCCCTTATTTCAGTTCTTTTGACAGACTTGTATTTTACCCAATCAGCACTGACTCATAAATAACTACACAGGAGTTAGCACAATGTTATCTATATGACACACCTGAACTAGCAGTGTCTAACTGTAAAAAACTGTCAAAATGCACTGAGATAAGAGGTGGTTCAATGGTTTAGAAATTAGCATATGAGCCTACCTAGGTTTAGCTTTCAACAAAGAATACCAATTGAGCAAAGCAAGTTTGATGATAAAAGTAAACGGGAAAGTTGTTTAAAAGTGCATTTTTTATTATCTAGTTTTGACTAGACTGTACCTTTAAGTATGCTTTGCATGCATGCTCACAGTAAAAGTTTTCACAAAAGGCACAGTAAATGATAATTTCTCTTGTTAAGTGTATCCAGTCCACGGATCATCCATTACTTGTGGGATATTCTCCTTCCCAACAGGAAGTTGCAAGAGGATCACCCACAGCAGAGCTGATATATAGCTCCTCCCCTCACTGCCATATCCAGTCATTCTCTTGCAACTCTCAACAAAGATGGAGGTCGTAAGAGGACTGTGGTGTTTTATACTTAGTTTATTTTTTCAATCAAAAGTTTGTTATTTTTAAATGGTACCGGAGTTTACTGTTTATCTCAGGCAGTATTTAGAAGAAGAATCTGCCTGTGTTTTCTATGATCTTAGCAGAAGTAACTAAGATCCTTTGCTGTTCTCACATATTCTGAGGAGTGAGGTAACTTCAGAGGGGGAATGGCGTGCAGGTTTTCCTGCAATAAGGTATGTGCAGTTAATATTTTTCTAGGGATGGAATTTGCTAGAAAATGCTGCTGATACCGAAGTAATGTAAGTAAAGCCTTAAATGCAGTGATAGCGACTGGTATCAGGCTTATTAATAGAGATACATACTCTTATAAAAGTGTAATTTAAAACGTTTGCTGGCATGTTTAATCGTTTTTTATATATGTTTGGTGATAAAACTTATTGGGGCCTAGTTTTTTCCACATGGCTGGCTTGAATTTTGCCTAGAAACAGTTCCCTGAGGCTTTCCACTGTTGTACTATGAGTGGGAGGGGCCTATTTTAGCGCTTTTTTTGCGCAGCAAAAATTACAGACACAGACATCCAGCTTCTTCCTGCATGATCCAGGACTTCTCTGAAGGGCTCAAAAGGCTTCAAAAGTCATATTGAGGGAGGTAAAAAGCCACAGT
The DNA here is from genome assembly GCF_027579735.1 of Bombina bombina. Lineage (NCBI taxonomy): Eukaryota > Metazoa > Chordata > Amphibia > Anura > Bombinatoridae > Bombina > Bombina bombina. The sequence continues at coordinate 823,591,431 of NC_069502.1, forward strand.
AGAGCTGTGGCAGTTGTTGTGACTGAAAAAACGTTTTTGTCATTTATTATTCCGTTTTTGGTATTAAGGGGTTAATCATCCATTTGCAAGTGGGTGCAATGCTCTGCTAACTTATTACATACACTGTAAAAATTTCGTTAGTGTAACTGCCTTTTTTCACTGTTATTTCAAATTTTGACAAAATGTGTGTTTCTTAAAGGCGCAGTAACGTTTTTTTATATTGCTTGTAAACTTGTTTTAAAGTGTTTTCCAAGCTTGCTAGTCTCATTGCTAGTCTGTTTAAACATGTCTGACACAGAGGAACCTACTTGTTCATTATGTTTGAAAGCCATGGTGGAGCCCCATAGGAGAATGTGTACTAAATGTATTGATTTCACCTTAAACAGTAAAGATCAGTCTTTATCTATAAAAGAATTATCACCAGAGGGTTCTGTCCAGGGGGAAGTTATGCCGACTAACTCTCCCCACGTGTCAGACCCTTCGCCTCCCGCTCAGGGGACGCACGCTAGTATGGCGCCAATTACATCAGGGACGCCCATAGCGATTACCTTGCAGGACATGGCTGCAATCATGAATAATACCCTGTCAGAGGTATTATCCAGATTGCCTGAATTAAGAGGCAAGCGCGATAGCTCCGGGGTTAGGAGAGATACAGAGCGCACAAATGCTGTAAGAGCCATGTCTGATACTGCGTCACAGTATGCAGAACATGAGGACGGAGAGCTTCAGTCTGTGGGTGACATCTCTGACTCGGGGAAACCTGATTCAGAGATTTCTAATTTTAAATTTAAGCTTGAGAACCTCCGTGTATTGCTTGGGGAGGTATTAGCTGCTCTGAATGACTGTAACACAGTTGCAGTTCCAGAGAAATTGTGTAGGCTGGATAAATACTATGCGGTGCCGGTGTGTACTGATGTCTTTCCTATACCTAAAAGGCTTACAAAAATTATTAGCATGGAGTGGGATAGACCCGGTGTGCCCTTTTCCCCACCTCCTATATTTAGAAAAATGTTTCCAATAGACGCCACTACACGGGACTTATGGCAGACGGTCCCTAAGGTGGAGGGAGCAGTTTCTACTTTAGCAAAGCGTACCACTATCCCGGTTGAGGACAGTTGTGCTTTTTCAGATCCAATGGATAAAAAATTGGAGGGTTACCTTAAGAAAATGTTTATTCAACAAGGTTTTATTTTACAGCCCCTTGCATGCATTGCGCCTGTCACTGCTGCGGCGGCATTCTGGTTTGAGGCCCTGGAAGAGGCCATCCATACAGCTCCATTAAATGAAATTATTGACAAGCTAAGAACGCTTAAGCTAGCTAACTCATTTGTTTCTGATGCCATTGTTCATTTGACTAAACTAACGGCTAAGAATTTCGGATTCGCCATCCAGGCGCGTAGGGCGCTATGGCTTAAATCCTGGTCAGCTGACGTGACTTCAAAGTCTAAATTACTCAACATTCCTTTCAAGGGGCAGACCTTATTCGGGCCTGGCTTGAAGGAAATTATTGCTTACATTACTGGAGGCAAGGGTCATACCCTTCCTCAGGACAGGGCCAAATCAAAGACCAAACAGTCTAATTTTCGTGCCTTTCGAAATTTCAAGGCAGGAGCAGCATCAACTTCCTCCGCTTCAAAACAAGAGGGAACTGTTGCTTATTCCAGACAGGCCTGGAAACCTAACCAGTCCTGGAACAAGGGCAAGCAGGCCAGAAAGCCTGCTGCTGCCCCCAAGACAGCATGAAGGAACGGCCCCCTATCCGGAAACGGATCTAGTGGGGCGTTGGAGATCATATCTCAGGGATATCTTCTGGACTTCAAAGCTTCTCCTCCACAAGGGAGATTTCATCTTTCAAGGTTATCAGCAAACCAGATAAAGAAAGAGGCATTCCTAAGCTGTGTGCAAGACCTCCTAGTAATGGGAGTGATCCATCCAGTTCTGCGGACGGAACAAGGACAGGGGTTTTATTCAAATCTGTTTGTGGTTCCCAAGAAAGAGGGAACCTTCAGACCAATTTTGGATCTAAAGATCTTAAACAAATTCCTCAGAGTTCCATCATTCAAAATGGAAACTATTCGGACCATCCTACCCATGATCCAAGAGGGTCAGTACATGACCACAGTGGACTTAAAGGATGCCTACCTTCACATACCGATTCACAAAGATCATCATCGGTTCCTAAGGTTTGCCTTTCTAGACAGGCATTACCAATTTGTAGCTCTTCCCTTCGGGTTGGCCACAGCCCCGAAAATTTTTACAAAGGTTCTGGGCTCACTTCTGGCGGTTCTAAGACCGCGAGGCATAGCGGTGGCTCCTTATCTAGACGACATCCTGATACAGGCGTCAAGCTTTCAAATTGCCAAGTCTCATACAGAGATAGTTCTGGCATTTCTGAGGTTGCATGGGTGGAAAGTGAACGTGGAAAAGAGTTCTCTATCCCCACTCACAAGAGTCTCCTTCCTAGGGACTCTGATAGATTCTGTAGAGATGAAAATTTACCTGACGGAGTCCAGGTTATCAAAACTTCTAAATGCTTGCCGTGTCCTTCATTCCATTCCACGCCCGTCAGTGGCTCAGTGCATGGAAGTAATCGGCTTAATGGTAGCGGCAATGGACATAGTGCCATTTGCGTGCCTGCATCTCAGACCGCTGCAATTATGCATGCTAAGTCAGTGGAATGGGGATTACTCAGATTTGTCCCCTCTACTAAATCTGGATCAAGAGACCAGAGATTCTCTTCTCTGGTGGCTATCTCGGGTCCATCTGTCCAAGGGTATGTCCTTTCGCAGGCCAGATTGGACGATTGTAACAACAGATGCCAGCCTTCTAGGTTGGGGTGCAGTCTGGAACTCCCTGAAGGCTCAGGGATCGTGGACTCAGGAGGAGAAACTCCTCCCAATAAATATTCTGGAGTTAAGAGCAATATTCAATGCTCTTCTAGCTTTGCCTCAGTTAGCAACCCTGAGGTTCATCAGATTTCAGTCGGACAACATCACGACTGTGGCTTACATCAACCATCAAGGGGGAACCAGGAGTTCCCTAGCGATGTTAGAAGTCTCAAAGAGAGTCTCACTCTTGCCACCTGTCAGCGATCCACATCCCAGGCGTAGAGAACTGGGAGGCGGATTTTCTAAGTCGTCAGACTTTTCATCCGGGGGAGTGGGAACTCCATCCGGAGGTGTTTGCTCAACTGGTCCATCGTTGGGGCAAACCGGAACTGGATCTCATGGCGTCTCGCCAGAACGCCAAGCTTCCTTGTTACGGATCCAGGTCCAGGGACCCGGGAGCGACGCTGATAGATGCTCTAGCAGCTCCTTGGTTCTTCAACCTGGCTTATGTGTTTCCACCGTTTCCTCTGCTCCCTCGACTGATTGCCAAAATCAAACAGGAGAGAGCATCGGTGATTCTGATAGCGCCTGCGTGGCCACGCAGGACCTGGTATGCAGACCTAGTGGACATGTCATCTCTTCCACCATGGACTCTGCCTCTGAGGCAGGACCTTCTAATACAAGGTCCTTTCAATCATCCAAATCTAATTTCTCTGAGACTGACTGCATGGAGTTTGAACGCTTGATTCTATCAAGGCATGGCTTCTCCGAGTCAGTCATTGATACCTTAATACAGGCACGAAAGCCTGTCACCAGGAAAATCTACCATAAGATATGGCGTAAATATCTTTATTGGTGTGAATCCAAGAGTTACTCATGGAGTAAGGTTAGGATTCCTAGGATATTGTCCTTTCTCCAAGAGGGTTTGGACAAAGGCTTATCAGCTAGTTCTTTAAAGGGACAGATCTCTGCTCTGTCTATTCTTTTGCACAAGCGTCTGGCAGAGGTTCCAGACGTCCAGGCATTTTGTCAGGCTTTGGTTAGGATTAAGCCTGTGTTTAAAACTGTTGCTCCCCCGTGGAGCTTAAACTTGGTTCTTAAAGTTCTTCAGGGAGTTCCGTTTGAACCCCTTCATTCCATTGATATTAAACTTTTATCTTGGAAAGTTCTGTTTTTGATGGCTATTTCCTCGGCTCGAAGAGTCTCTGAGTTATCTGCCTTACAATGTGATTCTCCTTATCTGATTTTTTATTCAGACAAGGTAGTTCTGCGTACCAAACCTGGATTTTTACCTAAGGTGGTTTCTAACAGGAATATCAATCAAGAGATTGTTGTTCCATCATTGTGTCCTAATCCTTCTTCAAAGAAGGAACGTCTTTTGCATAATCTGGACGTAGTCCGTGCCTTGAAGTTTTACTTACAGGCTACTAAAGATTTTCGTCAAACATCTGCCCTGTTTGTCGTTTACTCTGGACAGAGGAGAGGTCAAAAAGCTTCGGCAACCTCTCTCTCCTTTTGGCTTCGGAGCATAATACGCTTAGCCTATGAGACTGCTGGACAGCAGCCCCCTGAAAGGATTACAGCTCATTCTACTAGAGCTGTGGCTTCCACCTGGGCCTTTAAAAATGAGGCCTCTGTTGAACAGATTTGCAAGGCTGCGACTTGGTCTTCGCTTCACACCTTTTCAAAATTTTACAAATTTGATACTTTTGCTTCTTCGGAGGCTGTTTTTGGGAGAAAGGTTCTACAGGCAGTGGTTCCTTCCGTTTAAGTTCCTGCCTTGTCCCTCCCATCATCCGTGTACTTTAGCTTTGGTATTGGTATCCCACAAGTAATGGATGATCCGTGGACTGGATACACTTAACAAGAGAAAACATAATTTATGCTTACCTGATAAATTTATTTCTCTTGTAGTGTATCTAGTCCACGGCCCGCCCTGTCCTTTTAAGGCAGGTCTAAATTTTAATTAAATTACAGTCACCACTGTACCCTATGGTTTCTCCTTTCTCGGCTTGTTTCGGTCGAATGACTGGATATGGCAGTAAGGGGAGGAGCTATATAGCAGCTCTGCTGTGGGTGATCCTCTTGCAACTTCCTGTTGGGAAGGAGAATATCCCACAAGTAATGGATGATCCGTGGACTGGATACACTACAAGAGAAATAAATTTATCAGGTAAGCATAAATTATGTTTTTTGGTAATAGGTTTACCTACCTTAGTTTAGTAGATGTCATTGTTTGTTTATTCATCTCATTTTCTTGCTGCATGCGTTTTCATTTCTTTTTTTCACTTCTTGAATGCTTCTCCTGTGATGCCGAATAAAATCTTTAACCCTCCCATTTCAGCGGTCTCTTCAGGTGTGTGCACATAGAAACTTTTGGCTAAAATAGAAGCCTTAGTATGTTGCTCCAGGGCACTAAGATAACAGCAGCTGTCTCTTTAATAACCAATTTTTCAATATTTAAAGGGACAGATAACAAAAAAAATTATGGTGGAAATGATTATTTCATTAATATTAAAAAGATATGTTTCTGTCATGAATCCTCACCTTTTTAATATATTTCACGAGAATTTGAATTGAAAGCTGACTCCTGTACTATCCCTCTGTGAGGACCTTTATGCAAAGCCTGTCACTGAAAGCTATTTACATAGCCCTTAAGTGTGTGCCCTGCTCTTTTGCTACCTGTTTATGAGTATTATGACTGCGCATACATAGCGCTCATCACTTTACGCAGAACAGCAAATAATGGTATCGATTATGCAGATCCGGATTTCCTTTTCACCAACAAGTAACTCACATGCGTTGCCCATTACAAGAGACTGAGCATTTTGAATGGGAGATTTCTGAACCACGAGAGCGAGTCCACAGCCTATACATATTGATTCAGCTTTTTAAATGTACTGCAGCTATTTGTTAGAGCCAGAAGTCCAAATTATATGGGCAGGTGAGGAGAAGCATTGAACATTGAAGTGACTTCCAGATACTAAAGTTGATTACCAGTGTAATATTTGATTTGGACTTTGCAGTATTGCTTTTCCCCCACAAAAAAAGTGTTGTTTTTTTTATTTAATTTTTTAAATATACTAATTGGCTTTTACCCACTTTAACTCAGTATTTATTATAATGTATTACTGTGTAAACGCAGACTTGGGCCCCTATTTATCATAGGTCTTGCGGACCTGATCCGACAGTGCGGATCCGGTCCACAAGACCTCGCTAAATACGGAGAGCAATACGCTCTCCGCATTTATCATTGCACCAGCAGCTCACAAGAGCTGCTGGTGCAACGCCGCCCCCTGCTGACTCGCGGCCAATCGGCCGCCAGCAGGGAGGTGTCAATCAACCCGATCGTATTCGATCGGGTTGATTTCCGGCGATTCCTGTCCGCCTCATCAGAGCAGGCGGACAGGGTTATGGAGCAGCGGTCTTTAGACCGCTGCTTCATAACTTGTGTTTCTGGCGAGTCTGAAGACTCGCCAGAAACACGGCCCTTCAAGCTCCGTACGGAGCTTGATAAATATGGGCCAAAGTCTCCTGCCTTTTCTACTACACTTATATTGTGTGTCCCATTGTTTTTTTCTTTTTCTCTTGTGTCGATATGTACAAAAATGTGCCTAGCAGTGCTGATTGTGGCTCGTCATCCCATCTTAAAAGCACATGCGGAACTTAAAAATACAAAATACATTTGAAGTGCACAATTTTAACACTAAGAATAATAATAATAGTTTGTGAAATGGGTACACAGGGTTACAGCCCAGGTCATTCCGTCAACACCACTAGGGGAACAGCAAATTTTATGATGTCCATTTGTTTTATATAACTTTTATTAAAGATCAATGATTCCTGGTTGTCTAGTGGGTGGGGATGGATGATGGATGACCTGATGTGTCTCCAGTTTAAAGGGACATTAAACCCAATTGTTTTGTTTCATGATTCAGATATAGTATGCGATTTAAAAAGAACTTTCCAATTTACTTATTTTATCTCATTTGTTTTGTTTTCTTGGTATCCTTTGTTGAAAAGCAACCCTTAATAGGCTCGGGAGCTGCTGATTGGTGGCTGCACAAATATGCCTCATGTAATTGGTTCACCCAATGTGTTAACTAGCTCCCAGTAATGATTGATTTTCTTCAACAAAGGATACCAAGAGAATAAAGCAAAATAAATCATAGAAGAAAATTTGGAAAGTTTTTTAAAATTGTATTCTCTTTCTCAATCATGAAAACATTTTTTTAGGTTTCATGTTTTATTGCTTTTGTAAGATATAGGCAAACAGAATGAATGGGTGTAGGGGAAATGATAAAGGTATATATTGTACAGCTGGTGAATGGTGGGCTAAGATAGCAAGATTACTACTTTTTCTATTTATTATCATAAGGATGGTGATTACAGACAATTTACTTTGCTACCACATATTGGGCCAGATTACAAGTGGAGCGTTAAATATTTATTTTGTTTGCTCATAAACACAGCTGAAAGTAAACTTTTAACACAGACAGATTTAGGGCTTGTATTACAAGTTGAAAGTAAATTATTTGAACATGAGTAAAACCAGATGCATGCTAACTTCAGGACTTTGGATACTGATCCTGTTAACTTCTTCTCCATATAGTTTTCAATAGAGCGCGCTTTAAAAAAAATATGTATTGTTTGCGCACTAACCCAACACTGTGTAAGACCTACAGCGTAAGTTAAAGCAAGTTTATCATTGCACAAGCATTTATAGTGAAATGCTTGTGCAATGCCACCCCCTGCACATTTGCGGCCAATCTCCTCACGCAGAAACAAATGCATACGGGTGTTGATAAATCAAACTATAGATCTTCACTCGCACAATCTTGACAAATTCAGTGCATTTGCATGCATAGGTGTCTGCTCCCCACCCTTATCCCTGACTATAATAGTCCAGACTGGACTGGAGTCCAGATGAGTCAAAAAGATAAGTGACGTTTTATAACGATGTGTTTTATTAAAGTGAATGTAATATTGTTAAACAGAGTTGTCTTATCGGATGATAAAAAAACCTGCCAGCATAGAGATAGAAGAAATTCAGAAAAAAATATTGACAATGATTCCCTTGAATATATTTTAGTTTCTAATTCAAAATGAGGATTATGGCCCTTTGTTACGTAATAAATATTTTGCTTGCAGCTTTTCAAAGGGTAAATAGTAAAATTCATTGTTTCATTAAATATTATGTTATATAATATATTTTAATATATGTTGAAATAATTCCTAAAGGTGCTAAAAGTGACATAGCTAGTATAAAAAGATGAGTCAAAGAAATTATTACTTCCACGGTATGACTTCAATGTAAGTATAATCAAAGCAACGTATCTTCAAATAAATACATATGTAAAATGAAGGAATAGTGAATTTTTAGGTACCAAAATTAAATTTATGTAGGGGAAACATAAAGGGCAAGATTAAGGGACACATTTATCAATGTGCGATTGGGTTGATTTCTGTCCGCCGCCTCAGAGCAGGTGGACAAGTTATGGAGCAGACGGACAAGTTGTGGAACACAATTTTGCACTCCCGCGAGCGTGTTATCTGCGCTCAATTTTTTACTTTTGTGCACCAAGTTGTGCACTTATTACAGGTTGGAAGTAACAATTTTGCGCTCTCGTTGTCGCATCCTCGTGCAGAAAAAAAGGCTTTGCGAATTTGTGAACGTAGGATCATATTCCCCCTAGGCTTTAATGGAGCCTTATTTTGAACAACAACAAAAAAATAACAGCTGACAACTTGCGCAAACATGAGCGCAGGATTGCAATTGAGACATCTCATATTTTTGCACTCTTTTAACTTTGTAATGCAATATTTTATAAAAATAATTTTTATCAGACAGTGTTAATATGAATGTAACTGTACTGTTACATATGTTTTGATGTGTATAGTGCAACTATTTAGTCGTGTGTAACAGTTAACCAGAGCTCTGAAGTCACATTAACCCGACAAGCCTAAATTGTGATTGCACTCTCACGTTCGCATTTACTTATCTGCATGCCCAAAAGGGTGCAAACTTGCACATTAATTCATACGCAAAAAAATAGTGTGCCACTTGTAATCTGGCAGAAAATTTGCAGCTAATTTGTAAAGCAGATATTCTGAAGACTTGCAACAAATGTGCAGGAAACTTTTGAAGCTTGGCAAGTCTAGCAAGAGTTTAGCAATTCATTTGCAATTTTTACAGAAAAAAACAAACAAATGCTATACACAATTGTGGCAAATTTAAAGTTTAGCAAGAGTTTAGCAATTCATTTTCAAACTTGCAGCAAAAATACATGCTATCTGGGTAGGAGTTCCAGGAGCCCGGCCAGCCTAGGAGGGTTTTCCCGGTCTTAAGCCAGCTCTTCTCTTAACAAGTTTAGAACACAAAAACAAGCCTACAAAAAGCAAACAAAAAGCTTCCAGAGATTGTGGTTGCTCTGAGGAGCCCAAAACCACTGAGAAACAATAGAGGTGAGGTTGTAGGGGGTAGGGATTTAGCCCTTGCAGCCAGTATCCGTGACACAATAGTCAATCCTAGCATTTGTAAAACGCTAGGGTTGACTTTCACTTTAATAATACATCATGTTTTATGTAGTAACTTGATATATATCTACCTATGGATGTGAAACAAATGAGTTAAACCTCAGTAGCCAACATTGTGTATAAATGTTACAATGTATCAAATAATTAATGTAACTGTAAAACATCAGCAATGTTGCTACTACAAAGGGACATTTTCTGACACAAGTAAGAAAGGAGTCATTAGTCTGTAAGTGCAATAATACAGTAACATTTAATTATTTAGTGTGTGATATAATAATATTATTATAATATGTTTAAGCTCCTTTATACCCACAGGTTAAAATAATACATTTCACATACACGTTCCAGAAGTTATGACTTAAATTACCTGGGAAAATATGATTATGAAATAGATTTGTCTCATATTGATTTATTTCAAATTTACATCTAAATGTTAATGTAGAAATAAAATCAACATGAGTTACTGGGGACGCTGTTTCTGAGTATTTAAGATTATATATAGGGAGAAATGTTAAATAATTTACATTGAAGATAAAACATGAAACAAATGCAGGAGCCTGGGCTTTTTTTTTTTTAAACCACTAAATGCTCCTGTAACCAATGACAAGAGGACACGTCACACAACAAATGAAGCTCTAACAAGCGCTTAGTTCCCTTTCAGGTTCACTCCATCACAAAGTACCACCTATATGTTTTTATATAGAGCTTTTATAATGATTATATAGACACAAAGAATTAATAATTACCCACATACTCACTATCGGAGCTTGTGCTTTCATATGTACATTATTTACAATTTACAAATCGGCCATTTTAGATTAGATGCATAAAAGTTAAACAATTACATTTGTTTGGGTGTTTACAAAAATCTTTAATCATATTTTTATATTTATTTTTTTAGAAACGTGATTGCTGTCAGTTTTTATAGGGTTTATAGCCATTGCCTTTTGTTACACTATTATACGTTAATTAAATGCCATAGGCTGGAAATACATTAAATAGGAGAGAGGATACACATCTGCATCCGTCACTATTTATAACATTGAGATTGGCACAATTATATCTGTCACATTGTAACCATGTATTTGAAACAAGTATAGCAGTTTGTTAGTTCAGATGAAGATTTCATTATGCTAAAATGTCACAACTTTTTTGATAAGGAGGAAAAAGCCCGGACTTCCCCCACAATAATGGTACATTTGGCTTTAGAAGGGTGATAGGAGGTTATTTATAATTATATAATTTATGTTCAATTCCTAATGCTGGTGCCCACTTGTGTTTGAAGACAAACTGTATGTTTAGCACCAAGAGATACAATCACTTATACTTTATATCCCTCATTTCATCTGGAAAAACACAGCTGTGACCGGAGCTATAACTTTCCTTTACAAGTGCATGTGCTGTAATCATAAATCTATCTCCATGTATTTTATATAAAACAAATGCTCATATACGTAATGTTATGGTTTCATCTCTAGTAGTTTTAGTGTCTAATTGTTTTTCTTGGATAAGATCTGATATAGTTTACGTTTATGAATATAAATTTACTTATAGACTGCAAACAATACAGTTTATGTATCTATACAATAAGAACAGATAAAGGGGCTAGAGGAGACCACAGCAAGAAGACAATGTGAGTTTCTGTACATTGTGTTATGGGATGGCGCCTTCTATAACATAATTCTGGGTCACATACAGTAATGAGTTTCCTATCTGCTGTCATTGATGCCAAATAAACCGTTTATGTTATTCTATGAGTGTTTATATTGTTGTTCTTTTAAATGGTCACATTACGGCTTTTCCTTTCAAAGTTAAAAACTATAATAAGTAGCATATTTGTTTGGAGAAAAGACTAAAGTATATTGAAATTTATCAGGGGTTTTTAAATGGAAAAAAAAAAGCCAGATACAGTTGACTTATGATTATTAGAAAACAATGTATTTTTAAATAATTTAGCAACATGAAATAAAACAATTTGCACATAAAGTGAGAGAATCGCTTATACATTTGACCCATAACTTCTCTGCACTTTGATTAGAAAAATAGTGATGTAAAACCAAGTGTACAGGAAAATATTTGAACATAACAATATCCAGTAGGTGGCGCTGGAGGATAAGAAATGGAATTACAGTACAAACACAAATATTTTTAGTTTCCTGAAATAATTTCTAATAACTAACTTTCAATGTTAGAATTGACAGAGCTTTTTATTTAACAAATTTAATTCTATGTAAGTTATAAACTACTGATCCATAGTAACTTTTTTTCCTGTTTAAATATAAATAATGCATGGATACAAATATAACTGCATATAGAACTGTCAGTATTTATAAGGACTCATTTTAATATGGTTAGGGATTATGATATAGAGATGAATAAAAATAAGGTTTGTTAATAAGACTTGTTAGTAGAGAGAACCTACAAAGTAAAATAAAATAAATGATGACGACAATCACGAGCTCGGACTTTCCCCCCAAAACTTACAAAGGCTCCTTTTCCAACCACAAAATAACAGGGTTTAATCAATGAACAGACCCAAAAGCTCCACCCAAATCTTGTTCTCTTCCTTTCCATATAGTGACAGATGTTTCCTTTTGAGATTTATTAAAAACAAAGATGCACTAAATCATTTTGAAACAAACTTTGATACATTGTACTTTTGTGGTATTATATAACTTTTCTTTATTAAGAACTCATTTATGCTTTGTTCTGTAATCTATGTGCTCATCTTTAAAATGGGAATTTAACTTTTATGACCTTCTGTAAATATTGTAATCATCATTATTATTCATGAATTACTCGATATTTAATTCTATTGTAAAGAAGATTTCTAAAGAGAAGGTTAAAACTATTTTAAAGAATCTTTGAAAGAATCTCTGGAGCCTGCACTTTTTCCATCACACAATAGCGTCAGTGACAGACTCTTAAAGGGGCAAATAAAGCAAAATTCTAAACATTAAGCAATATTTTTTTAATTTTCTACTAGTCTATATTATTCAGATACTTGAAGAGCACGCACAAAAAAAGGAAAATATTTATTTTGCAGTAATCATTTATCTATTATTAACTCATGTAAATAGCTCTATAATGTAGAGCCTCAAAAATTTATTGAAAACTCATAGCGGTTCCTCTCCACGGAAATTTTTAGTAAAAGGCGAAAGATTTATTCGATCTGAAGAGAAACCAGAGTATGCTCGTTCACCATCTAAATATAAGTGGAGTTTAGAGTAACTCCTATAAAGCCTAAAGTGAAAAAATAAATGTACATTTCTTAGTATGAAATATGTACACTTAGGTTATATTGACAAATAATCAAGTAGTTACATTTATTTAGGTTGTTTTGAAAAGAGCATTAATAAAACACAAGCACATTATAAAACTATTTTGCAATGCACCATGGGTATGCAAATGAGAACATTGTCAGGTTACTCATGCACAAAGTTCATTTTATTTCTTTGTTGTTGTTTTTTTTGGAGGGGGGTATTTTTGTTTTTGTGCACTTCAACAAAACACAGACTTGTGTTGGTATTTTCATGGGCCTTTAATGCTGCCAGTTATTCTTAAACTGGAAAGAACAAAAATGATTAGGATAAATAAGGTATCAATATTACACATCCCTGAGAAATTCATGCATACTAAATTATAAAATGTCAAATATGTTTCAGGGTGACCAACTGCAAGAGACTATACATTAAATATGCTGTCACTTTTCTGTTACTTTATGGATTTTAAAGAAGGTAGCTAGGTATATATAGATAACTTAAATAATCAAAACGTAAAGTAAAAAAATATTGACATTAACCCCTTAAGGACCACAGCACTTTTCCATTTTCTGACAGTTTGGGACCAGGACTATTTTTACATTTCTGCTGTGTTTGTGTTTAGCTTTAATTTTCCTCTTACTCATTTACTGTACCCACACATATTATATACAGTTTTTCTCGCCATTTAATAGACTTTCTAAAGATACCATTATTTTCATCATATCATATAATTTACTATAACATTTTTTATAAAATATGATGAAAAAATGGAAAAAAACATACTTCCTCCCCAACAGGAAATGCAAGAGGATTCACCCAGCAGAGCTGCATATAGCTCCTCCCCTCTACGTCAGTCCCAGTCATTCGACCAAGAATCAACGAGAAAGGAGTAACCAAGGGTGAAGTGGTGACTGGAGTATAATTTAAAAGATATTTACCTGCCTTAAAACAGGGCGGGCCGTGGACTGATCACACAACAGAAGAAAGGAATTTATCAGGTAAGCATAAATTATGTTTTCTTCTGTTATGTGTGATCAGTCCACGGGTCATCATTACTTCTGGGATATAACTCCTCCCCAACAGGAAATGCAAGAGGATTCACCCAGCAGAGCTGCATATAGCTCCTCCCCTCTACGTCAGTCCCAGTCATTCTCTTGCACCCAACGACTAGATAGGATGTGTGAGAGGACTATGGTGATTATACTTAGTTTTTATGACTTCAATCAAAAGTTTGTTATTTTACAATAGCACCGGAGCGTGTTATTACTTCTCTGGCAGAGTTTGAGGAAGAATCTACCAGAGTTTTTTACTATGATTTTAACCGGAGTAGTTAAGATCATATTGCTGTTCTCGGCCATCTGAGGGAGGTAAAAGCTTCAGATCAGGGGACAGCGGGCAGATGAATCTGCATTGAGGTATGTAGCAGTTTTTATTTTCTGAATGGAATTGATGAGAAAATCCTGCCATACCGTTATAATGACATGTATGTATACACTTCAGTATTCTGGGGATGGTATTTCACCGGAACTACTCTGTTAAAAGTCACTAATCCTTTTAATAAGTATTTATCATGTTAAACGTTTTTGCTGGAATGTAGAATCGTTTACATTTCTGAGGTACTGAGTGAATAAATATTTGGGCATTATTTTCCACTTGGCAGTTGTTTGGTTTTAATTGTGACAGTTTCGTTTCTCTTCACTGCTGTGTGTGAGGGGGAGGGGCCGTTTTTGGCGCTCTTTGCTACGCATCAAAAAATTCCAGTCAGTTACTCTTATATTTCCTGCATGATCCGGTTCATCTCTGACAGATCTCAGGGGTCTTCAAACTTCTTTGGAGGGAGGTAGATTCTCTCAGCAGAGCTGTGAGAATTTTATATTGACTGTGAATAAAAACGTTGCTCTGTAATTTTTATGTCAAATTTAATTATTGTTATTTTTCTAATGGGAAAAACCTTTGCTAAAAGTTGTGTTGTTTTAAAGTTTGATGCTATAACTGTTTTTCAGTTCATTATTTCAACTGTCATTTAATCGTTTAGTACCTCTTTGAGGCACAGTACGTTTTTGCTAAAAAAGATTATAACCAAGTTGCAAGTTTATTGCTAGTGTGTTAAACATGTCTGACTCAGAGGAAGATATCTGTGTCATTTGTTCCAATGCCAAGGTGGAGCCCAATAGAAATTTATGTACTAACTGTATTGATGCTACTTTAAATAAAAGTCAATCTGTACAATTTGAACAAATTTCACCAAACAGCGAGGGGAGAGTTATGCCGACTAACTCGCCTCACGCGGCAGTACCTGCATCTCCCGCCCGGGAGGTGCGTGATATTATGGCGCCTAGTACATCTGGGCGGCCATTACAGATAACATTACAAGATATGGCTACTGTTATGACTGAAGTTTTGTCTAAATTACCAGAACTAAGAGGCAAGCGTGATCACTCTGGGGTGAGAACAGAGTGCGCTGACAATACTAGGGCCATGTCTGATACTGCGTCACAGCTTGCAGAGCATGAGGACGGAGAGCTTCATTCTGTAGGTGACGGTTCTGATCCAAACAGATTGGATTCAGATATTTCAAATTTTAAATTTAAATTGGAGAACCTCCGTGTATTACTAGGGGAGGTCTTAGCTGCTCTCAATGATTGTAACACCATTGCAATACCAGAGAAACTGTGTAGGTTGGATAAATACTTTGCGGTACCGGCGAGTACTGACGTTTTTCCTATACCTAAGAGACTAACTGAAATTGTTACTAAGGAGTGGGATAGACCCGGTGTGCCGTTCTCACCCCCTCCAATATTTAGAAAGATGTTTCCAATAGACACCACCACTCGGGACTTATGGCAAACGGTCCCTAAGGTGGAGGGAGCAGTTTCTACTTTAGCTAAGCGTACCACTATCCCGGTGGAGGATAGCTGTGCTTTTTCAGATCCAATGGATAAAAAATTAGAGGGTTACCTTAAGAAAATGTTTGTTCAACAAGGTTTTATATTGCAACCCCTTGCATGTATCGCGCCGATTACGGCTGCGGCAGCATTTTGGATTGAGTCTCTGGAAGAGAACCTTAGTTCATCTACGCTAGACGACATTACGGACAGGCTTAGAGTCCTTAAACTAGCTAATTCATTCATTTCGGAGGCCGTAGTACATTTAACCAAACTTACGGCTAAGAACTCAGGATTCGCCATACAGGCACGTAGGGCGCTGTGGCTAAAATCCTGGTCAGCTGATGTTACTTCTAAGTCCAAATTACTTAATATACCTTTCAAGGGGCAGTCTTTATTTGGGCCCGGTTTGAAAGAAATTATCGCTGACATTACAGGAGGTAAGGGCCACGCCCTACCTCAAGACAAAGCCAAAGCTAAGGCTAGACAGTCTAATTTTCGTCCCTTTCGGAATTTCAAAACAGGAGCAGCATCAACCTCCACTGCACCAAAACAGGAGGGAGCTGTTGCTCGTTACAGGCAAGGCTGGAAGCCTAACCAGTCCTGGAACAAGAGCAAGCAGGCCAGGAAACCTGCTGCTGCCCCAAAGACAGCATGAACCGAGAGCCCCCGATCCGGGACCGGATCTAGTGGGGGGCAGACTTTCTCTCTTCGCCCAGGCCTGGGCAAGAGATGTTCAGGATCCCTGGGCGCTAGAGATCATATCTCAGGGATACCTTCTAGACTTCAAATTATCTCCCCCAAGAGGGAGATTTCATCTGTCAAGGTTGTCAACAAACCAGATAAAGAAAGAAGCGTTTCTACGCTGTGTACAAGATCTGTTATTAATGGGAGTGATCCATCCGGTTCCGCGGTCGGAACAAGGACAAGGGTTCTACTCAAACCTGTTTGTGGTTCCCAAAAAAGAGGGAACTTTCAGGCCAATCTTAGATTTAAAGATTCTAAACAAATTCCTAAGAGTTCCATCGTTCAAAATGGAAACTATTCGGACAATCTTACCCATGATCCAAAAGGGTCAGTACATGACCACAGTGGATTTAAAAGATGCTTACCTTCACATACCGATTCACAAAGATCATCACCGGTATCTAAGGTTTGCCTTCTTAGACAGGCATTA
Organism: Bombina bombina; assembly: GCF_027579735.1. Taxonomy (NCBI): domain Eukaryota; kingdom Metazoa; phylum Chordata; class Amphibia; order Anura; family Bombinatoridae; genus Bombina; species Bombina bombina. Next base: position 823,608,121 of record NC_069502.1, read on the forward strand.
CCAGTTTGTAGCTCTTCCATTCGGATTGGCTACGGCTCCAAGAATCTTCACAAAGGTTGTGGGTGCCCTTCTGGCGGTACTAAGACCGCGAGGGATTTCGGTAGCTCCGTACCTGGACGACATTCTAATACAAGCTTCAAGCTTTCAAACTGCCAAGTCTCATACAGAGTTAGTTCTGGCATTTCTAAGGTCGCATGGATGGAAAGTGAACGAAAAGAAGAGTTCTCTTTTTCCTCTCACAAGAGTTCCATTCTTGGGGACTCTTATAGATTCTGTAGAAATGAAGATTTACCTGACAGAAGACAGGTTAACAAAGCTTCAAAATGCATGCCGTGTCCTTCATTCCATTCAACACCCGTCAGTAGCTCAATGCATGGAGGTGATCGGCTTAATGGTAGCGGCAATGGACATAGTACCTTTTGCACGCCTACACCTCAGACCGCTGCAATTGTGCATGCTAAGTCAGTGGAATGGGGATTACTCAGATTTGTCCCCTACTCTGAATCTGAATCAAGAGACCAGAAATTCTCTTCTATGGTGGCTTTATCGGCCACACCTGTCCAGGGGGATGCCATTCAGCAGGCCAGACTGGACAATTGTAACAACAGACGCCAGCCTACTAGGTTGGGGCGCTGTCTGGAATTCTCTGAAGGCTCAGGGACTATGGAATCAGGAGGAGAGTCTCCTTCCAATAAACATCCTGGAATTGAGAGCAGTTCTCAATGCCCTTCTGGCTTGGCCCCAATTAACAACTCGGGGGTTCATCAGGTTTCAGTCGGACAACATCACGACTGTAGCTTACATCAACCATCAGGGAGGGACAAGAAGCTCCCTAGCAATGATGGAAGTATCAAAGATAATTCGCTGGGCAGAGTCTCACTCTTGCCACCTGTCAGCAATCCACATCCCGGGAGTGGAGAACTGGGAGGCGGATTTCTTGAGTCGCCAGACTTTTCATCCGGGGGAGTGGGAACTTCATCCGGAGGTCTTTGCCCAAATACTTCGACGTTGGGGCAAACCAGAGATAGATCTCATGGCGTCTCGCCAGAACGCCAAACTTCCTCTCTACGGGTCCAGATCCAGGGATCCGGGAGCGGTTCTGATAGATGCTTTGACAGCACCTTGGAACTTCGGGATGGCTTATGTGTTTCCACCCTTCCCGCTGCTTCCTCGATTGATTGCCAAAATCAAACAGGAGAGAGCATCAGTGATTCTAATAGCGCCTGCATGGCCACGCAGGACTTGGTATGCAGATCTAGTGGACATGTCATCCTGTCCGCCTTGGTCTCTACCTCTAAGACAGGACCTTCTGATACAGGGTCCATTCAAACATCAAAATCTAACTTCTCTGAAGCTGACTGCTTGGAAATTGAACGCTTGATTTTATCAAAACGTGGTTTTTCTGAGTCGGTTATTGATACCCTGATACAGGCTAGGAAGCCTGTTACCAGAAGGATTTACCATAAAATATGGCGTAAATACCTATACTGGTGCGAATCCAAAGGTTACTCCTGGAGTAAGGTTAGGATCGCTAGGATATTGTCCTTTCTACAAGAAGGTTTAGAAAAGGGTTTATCAGCTAGTTCATTAAAGGGACAGATTTCAGCTCTGTCCATCTTGTTACACAGGCGTCTGTCAGAAAATCCAGACGTCCAGGCCTTTTGTCAGGCTTTAGCTAGGATCAAGCCTGTGTTTAAAGCTGTTGCTCCGCCATGGAGTTTAAACTTAGTTCTTAACGTTTTACAGGGTGTTCCGTTTGAACCCCTTCATTCCATTGATATAAAATTGTTATCTTGGAAAGTTCTGTTTTTAATGGCTATTTCCTCGGCTCGAAGAGTCTCTGAGTTATCAGCCTTACATTGTGATTCTCCTTATCTGATTTTTCACTCAGACAAGGTAGTTCTGCGTACTAAACCTGGGTTCTTACCTAAGGTAGTCACTAACAGGAATATCAATCAAGAGATTGTTGTTCCATCCTTGTGTCCAAATCCTTCTTCAAAGAAGGAACGTCTTCTACACAATCTGGATGTAGTTCGTGCCCTCAAGTTCTACTTGCAGGCAACTAAAGATTTTCGCCAAACTTCTTCCCTGTTTGTCGTTTATTCTGGACAGAGGAGAGGTCAAAAAGCTTCTGCTACCTCTCTCTCTTTTTGGCTTCGTAGCATAATACGTTTAGCCTATGAGACTGCTGGACAGCAGCCTCCTGAAAGAATTACAGCTCACTCCACTAGAGCTGTGGCTTCCACTTGGGCCTTTAAGAATGAGGCCTCTGTTGAACAGATTTGCAAGGCTGCAACTTGGTCTTCGCTTCATACTTTTTCCAAATTTTACAAATTTGACACTTTTGCTTCTTCGGAGGCTATTTTTGGGAGAAAGGTTCTTCAGGCAGTGGTTCCTTCTGTATAATGAGCCTGCCTATCCCTCCCGTCATCCGTGTACTTTTGCTTTGGTATTGGTATCCCAGAAGTAATGATGACCCGTGGACTGATCACACATAACAGAAGAAAACATAATTTATGCTTACCTGATAAATTCCTTTCTTCTGTTGTGTGATCAGTCCACGGCCCGCCCTGTTTTAAGGCAGGTAAATATCTTTTAAATTATACTCCAGTCACCACTTCACCCTTGGTTACTCCTTTCTCGTTGATTCTTGGTCGAATGACTGGGACTGACGTAGAGGGGAGGAGCTATATGCAGCTCTGCTGGGTGAATCCTCTTGCATTTCCTGTTGGGGAGGAGTTATATCCCAGAAGTAATGATGACCCGTGGACTGATCACACAACAGAAGAAAGGAATTTATCAGGTAAGCATAAATTATGTTTTTCTAATTCTGACCCCCAAAATCTGTTACGCATCTACAACCACCAAAAACATCCATGCTAAATAGTTTATACATTTTGTCCTGAATTTAGAAATACCCAATGTTTACATGTTCTTTGCTTTTTTTGCAAGTTATAGGGCAATAAGTACAAGTAGCACTTTGCTATTTCCAAAATTAGCAATAGTTACATTGGAACACTGATATCAGCCAGGAATCCCTGAATATTCCTTGACATGTATATATTTTTTTTAGTAGACAACCCAAAGTATTGATCTAGGCCCATTTTGGTATATTTCATGCCACCATTTACCGCCAAATGCGATCAAATAAAAAAAATTGTTCACTTTTTCACAAACTTTAGGTTTCTCACTGAAATAATTTACAAACAACTTGTGCAATTATGGCACAAACGGTTGTAAATGCTTCTCTGGGATCCCCTTTGTTAAGAAATAGCAGACATATATGGCTTTGCTGTTGCTTTTTGGTAATTAGAAGGCCGCTAAATGCCGCTGCGCACCACACGTGTATTATGCCCAGCAGTGAAGGCATTATGGAGCTTGTAGGGAGTGTGTAGGGTTAATTTAGCTTTAGTATAGTGTAGTAGACAGCCCCAAGTATTGATCTAGGCCCATTTTGGTATATTTCATGCCACCATTTCACTGCCAAATTGCGATCAAATAAAAATAATGTTCACTTTTTCACAAACTTTAGGATTCACACTGAAATTATTTACAAACAGTTTGTGAAATTATGGCACAAATGGTTGTAAATGCTTCTCTGGGATCCCCTTTGTTCAGAAATAGCAGACATATATGGCTTTGGCATTGTTTTTTGGTAATTAGAAGGCCGCTAAATTCCGCGCACCAAACTTTTATTATTCCCAGCAGTGAAGGGGTTAATTCGGTAGCTTGTAGGGAGCTTGTAGAGTTAATTTTAGCTTAAGTGTAGAGATCAGCCTCCCACCTCACATATCCCACCTCCTGATCCCTCCCAAACAGCTCTCTTCCCTCCCCCACCCCACAATTGTCCCCGCCATCTTAAGTACTGGCAGAAAGTCTGCCAGTACTAAAATAAAAGGCTTTTTTTTTTTTATATCTATTCAGCTGTGATGGACCCCCCTTTAGCCCCCAACCTCCCTGATCCCCCAAACAGCTCTCTAACCCTCTCCCCACTACCTATTTGCTGCCATCTTGGGTACTGACAGCTGTCTGCCAGTAAAAAGTTTGCCCCCCAAAAAAGTTTTTTTTATTTTTTTAAAAAAATATAAATTTTCTTGTAGTTTAGCTGCCCCCCCTCAATAAACCCCTCCCCCTCCCAGATCCTTTGAACTTTATTTTTTTCTCCCCTCCCTCTCCTTCAATCCAATTCAGGTAACATTGGTGTCAGAAGTTTTGCGCGCGCCCCTGCACACTCCCGGCACCTGGCGTGCACATTGCACATACAGGAACCTTATGCCGGATAGGAAATGGCGGCCCACCCGCGTCCCTGCTAAAGCTCCCACCCACCAACGATCAGCACCATCGCTACCGGTGCAGAGAGGGCCACAGAGTGGCTCTCTCTGCATCGTATGCTTGAAAAAGGGTATTGCAGGATGCCTCAATATTGAGGCATCACTGCAATACCCTGAGAGCTGCTGGAAGTGATTGCAATCACTTCCAGCACTTAATTAGACCAAGGACGTACCAGGTACGTCCAGTGTCACTAACTGACAGTTTTTGCAGGACGTACCTGGTACGTCCTTGGTCGTTAAGGGGTTAAATAAGCAACTTGCCCAATTTATGAGACCACAAATCTGATGCATTTAACATAGTAACATAGTAACATAGTAGATAAGGTTGACAAAAGACTGAAGTCCATCGAGTTCAACCTATACAAATCTAAAATATATACAAAAAGCTCCAGTTAAGCTTAAATAATCCCACTAAAAGGTGACCCATTTAATACTAGCAATCATATCCATGAATTTTGTTTATAGACAGAAATGTATCCAAATAATGTTTAAATGTATCTATGGTATTGGCATTCACTACCTCCTTTGGTAATGAGTTCCAAAATGTTATTGTTCTTACAGTGAAAAAACGTTTCCGTTGCAGGAGATTAAATCTCCTTTCCTCCAACCTTAAATTGTGACCTCTGGTCACAAACAATTTTCTTGGAATAAAAAGCGCTTCTGCCATCTCTGTATATGGGCCTTGAATATATGTATATAAAGTAATCATGTTGCCTCTTAAGCGCCTTTTTTCTAAAGAAAACAGACCCAGTTTGGCTAGCCTCTCCTCATAGGTTAAATTCTCCAATCCCCTTATTAGCTTTGTGGCCCTTCTCTGAACTTTTTCTAGTTCTGCAATATCTTTTTTTGTGATCGGTCCCCAGAACTGCACTCCATACTCAAGGTGAGGTCTTACCAGGGCTTTATATAGTGACAGAATTATGCTTTCCTCCCTTGAGTCAATGCCTCTTTTAATACATGCTAGTATCTTATTAGCCTTTGAAGCTGCTGCCCTGCATTGTGCACCCATCTTTAGCTTGTTATCTATTACTACTCCCAAATCCCTTTCCTCCTGTGTTTGGCTAAGTCTTGTCCCATTTAAATAATACGTTGCCTGCTTATTTTTACTTCCAAAATGTAGAACCTTGCATTTTCCCGTATTAAATCTCATTTTCCATTTACCTGCCCATACTTCTAATTTTTGCAGGTCCCTTTGTAACGAAAGTTCATCCTGCTCTGACCTTACTTAACTTAGTATCATCTGCAAAAATAGAGATGTCGCTATTTAATCCTAGCTCCAAGTCATTTATAAAAATATTAAAAAGAATAGGGGCCAGCACTGATCCCTGGGGTACTCCACTGATTACCTTTGTCCAATCTGAGTATGATCCATTTATTACTACTTGTTGCTCCCTATCTTTTATCCAGTTATTTATCCACAAACTAACATTTTCAGCTATTCCCAGTCCCTTAATTTTGTGCATTAATCTCTCATGTGGCACTGTATCAAACGCCTTTGCAAAATCTAAGTATATCACATCAACTGATTCCCCTTTATCTATATTTTTACTTACTTCCTCATAGAATCTAATTAGATTAGTTTGACATGATCTATTTCTCATAAAACCATGCTGATTAGAACTCATAATCTTGTTTACATGAATATGCTCATCAATATAATCCCTTATAATCCCTTCAAATATCTTCCCCACTATTGATGTCAGACTAACTGGTCTATAGCTTCCTGGATCATCCCTACTTCCCTTTTTGAAGAGTGGCACCACATCAGCTTTACGCCAATCCTTGGGTACCATGCCTCAGGATAATGAGTCTTGAAAAATTAAGAGTAGAGGTTTGTCTATAACAGTGCTAAATTCCCTCAACACCCTTGGGTGTATTCAATCTGGGCCTGGAGTTTTATTTACCCTAATATTATCCAATTTGTTCCTGATATCCTCTATACATAACCCAATTAATGATATGGGCTGGCATGTTCTATTTTGTTCCAAAGTATCATCCTATGGTTCCTCTCTTGTGTATACTGAAGAAAAAAACTGGTTTAGTATCTCAGCCTTCTCCCTGTCACTGAGCCTTCTCCATTTCTATGACACTTTTTATGCAGCAGTTTGTCCAGAACATTATTCCAATGCACTGATGCAGATTCTAAGCAACCCCTAAAGCAAGGCAAAAAAATAATACAAATCCAGAGCCTCAGATTAATCACAACAATCTTGTATTATGTCAGCTATGTTCCTAAAACAACAGAAACAAATCCTATTTTTTCTTTAAAAAATGTGGATGAGCAATAATTTCCCTATTATTCAAAAATGTGCCTTTAATGAGACAAGTTTGACTGTAAATGTCTCTTCTCTGTTCCTATTCTCCTTAAAGGGACAGTCTACACTAAAATTTTTATTGTTTAAAACGATAGATAACGTCTTTACTACCCATTCCCCAGCTTTGCACAACCAACATTGTTATATTAATATACTTTATAACATTTAACGGCCAAGGTCATGTTCCTCTGGGGTTTGAAGTGCTGCAGACTTTGTGGCCCTCTGTGCATCAGCCATTGATGGTGCCGATCATTGGTGGGTGAGAGCAGCAGCAGGGAGGTGGATGGGCAGCCCATTGGCGTTTTATTTCCTATTCATGCGCGCAGGGGGGGCGTGCATTCGTGCGCGCGCCGCATTTCCATTAGATGCAATTGAAAGCATGAGGAGGGAGTGGGAGGGGGAATCCAATGTTGGGCAAGGGATCTGGGAGGGGTGTAGAGTATTGGGGGGGGCAGCTACACTACAGAAAATTGGGGATTTTATTTATTTATTTAATAAGGCATAATTTTTTAGGGTTAGAGAGCTGTTGGGGGGGTCATGGAGGTTGGGGGCTAGGGGGGATCCAACACTGCAGAATAACTATATATATATATATATATATATATATATATATATATATATATATATATATATAGCCTTTTATTTGCAGACTTTCTGCCAGTACTTAAAAGATAGCGGCGACAATTGTGAGGTGAGGAAGGGTAGAGAGCTGTTTGAGGGGTCAGGGATTTGGTGGTGAAATGGAGGCATGAAATATACCAAAATGGGCCTAGATCAATACTTTGGGTTGTCTACTACACTAAAGTTAAAATTAACCCTACATGCTTCCTTATTAGGGTTACCATATTGCCGCTTGAAAAATACATGAAAAATACATATGTCAGGGTTCTTATACAAAGCATATCTTTAGACAGCCCTGACATATGTATTTTTCATATGTGTCCCTTTTTAAAGTGACAATATGATCACCCCATCTCTAATTAACCCCTTCACTGCTGGGCACAATACACATTTGATGCACAGCTGCATTTAGTGACCTTCTAATTACCAAAAAGCAATGCCAAAGCCATATATGTCTGCTATTTCTGAGCAAAGGGGATCCCAGAGAAACATTCACAACCATTTGTGCCATAATTGCACAAGCTGTTTGTAAATAATTTCAGTGAGAAACCTAAAATTGTGAAAAAGTGAACTTTTTTTTTATTTGATTGTATTTGGCGGTGAAATGGTGACATGAAATATACCAAAATGGGCCTAGATCAATACTTTGCTATTTCCAAACAATTTTTTTTAGTAGACCAACCAAAGTGCTACTTGTCAAAATTAAACTTTCATGATTCAGATAAAGCATGCAATTTTAAACAACTTTCCAATTTACTTTCATTAACAAAATGTGCACAGTCTTTTTATATTTAAATGTTTTGAGTCACCAGCTCCTACTGAGCATGTGCAAGAATTCACAGAATAAACGTGAATGCATTTGTTTGGCTGTCACATGGTACATGTATGCATTTGTGATTGGCTGATAGCTGTCACATGGTACAGGGGGAGTGGAAATAGACATAACTAAAAATTGTAAGAAAAAAAAGTTCAGACTAAGTGCTATTATATTGTCTTGTTATCTTGCATTTGTTGATTATGCAAATCTACTGTGCTGACTGGTCCATTAAGCCTCTTCTACAAAGAATATTACGAGAACAAAGTAAATTAAATAATACTTATATCGGAAATTAGTTTGCATAATATTTTATTGACATATTTTACTGTATATTAAATCCTATATAGCAATCCAGAAGACAAAACAAGCAACAAAAGTCTTCTTAAACTTTTAATGCCGTTCTATTCCGTCATAATTACACTGGGCTTTAGAGTCGTTATGACGGAATAGAACGTCATAGCAAACGGCTGTCCTGAAGCCTTCTGTGCTTCCTGGATTTAAACTGCAGTCTGGAAGGTGTTCCTAGGGACGACACCCAAACCTGATCCAATAATTGAAATCTCACAATCATGTGATTTCAATTTGTCTATATCAGAAAAACAGTTGTTCCAATGTAGACACCATGGAAGGAAAGATTTAACTCTTGTCTATATATGTTTTATTATCTGTTTTTCACAACATTATTAACCGAACTACATGAGTAGCAACACTGCAAAAATTGTTTTAACTCAAAATGAACGCATAAATTCATCAATTACTTGTACATATGTATTCTTCAGGATCTGTCCTAGGGGTGAACAGGGGCTTTTCTGCTGAGAGTGAGGAGTGGAAAACTTCATAGTGAGTAGCTGTTGTGAAATAAAATAGGAAAATAATATCATTGTGAACAAAATGTAAATATGTATAACTGTAAAAACAATTAGTGTATAAAAAAGTACTTTTTTTTTTTTTAAACTAAACATTACAATGCATTGTGGTTATGTAAATTAACCTTACTTGACCAGTCAGCTCTGTACGGAAGCTGAGAGTTTAGTTGCAATTCAGCGCTGTGATATGCGCTTTTGTACTGTTACTTCCATGCGAGCAGTGGAGGCTCCTCTATAGGAGCACTTGAGTACGTGAACCCCCTGACCCCTGATGAACAAAAAAAAAGTGAGAAATAAAAAAAACTAATAAAATTTTTAAACTTTATTTGTTGACAAAATAAAAAAATCCTCCAGGCTCCACTGCAGTTTTGACTAAAACACATTAAAATTGCAGTTTTTAATTCTTTAGGCTGAAGTGTGGAATGGGCTTTTGCCTAATACTTCTATCTATCGCACATGCTGTGCAGTGCGATAGATAGAAGTATAGGCAAAAGCCCTTTCCACTTTTAAGCCTGCATTGCCTTCAGCGCCACCTACAGGCCAGCCCATAGCTTTCCTACCCGCACAGCTCTTAGTGTGCAAGAGCCAGCTGTCACGTGACACTCGCACACTGAGAGCTGTGTGTGTGTGGGAGGAGGAGCATCGTGGGCTTGAGTTCAGATGAGAGCAGAGAAGCTGCTGGCTGAGCGAGGAGCCGGGATGGACTGCCAGCTAGAGTGAGTGACAAGAAGAGTTGTGAGTAAGCAGTGAGTCGTGAGTGAGCAGCACAGTCAGACAGTGACTTAGTGTGACAACTGACATCGGTAGCCGTAGTCGGACAGTCCGGTAGATTATCGTAGATAGTAGTACTTTTTATAAAGCTTAGGCAGGGGGCGGGCTTATGGCTTAGGCAATAGGCAGAGAGACTAGCTGCCTGAAAGAATGTCAGACACTCAGCACAGCTGTAGCAGATCATGCCTCTCTTAGTTTGCTTAAGTTTTTCAGTCTGTCTAACCTGCCAGCTGTCACTGTGTTTGTTTGTCCAAATGCCAGGCCCATCTCATACCAGCTGCGTACTCGGCGGCCACCTGTTCCACCACACTGCCCGTCTCTAACGCCTAGCTATTCTCACAGTCTGAGTCACTAGTCACATGCAGGCACCGATAATTTTTTAAAGAAATGTTATCTATTGCCAGGGTCCTTTATGTTAAAGTTTATTGATTCTGAATTTTAGTTGGTCAGGAAACAACATAAACTTAAAAATGTAACGTGTGTGTGTGGGTGGATGGACTGTGCAAAAAAATGACTTCATTTCCTCAGAGTCCGAGCATTTCTGCCTTCTGTGGGCTTTTCTCAAGAGTTTACTGTCTTATTTTTTTTTTCAAATAAAAAGAATTACAGCAAATAGGAAACAAAATTGGTTACAGACATTGAAATAGCTCGTTATTAATAAACCCAGTCTGCTAACATTCCAATATTGATACTTCCCCAGATCCACTGGCTTTATTTTACTTTACATATGTGCTAAGAGTTTGAGGCTATCTGTTGATTATGAACCATTATTAAGTCGGCTTGTGAGAGCCTCATTTCTTAAGTTGGTGTGGATCCAAGTTACAGTCTTTTATCTAAGAGGCATGTCCGTCTGGGTTGTGGTAGGGACCGCTTATGGGGTTTATAAATGCAGTAACCAGAGAAAAGGGTTATTTCAATATTAAACTTGTAAGATATCAAAGATGAAGTAAAGTATAGAAAGAAAAGAGAAGAAAGAAAGAATGCTTGTGTCTTGCACTTTATGAAGTATAGCTTTCTTTTATGGGAGAAGTTACTTGGTTTGTTCGATATAACCAGAATAGGGAGTGCATGTGGGGTGATGTGTCCTATATGTCAGATATTTGCTGTGTAGCATAACTCCAGGATTCCCATAGAAACTGCATGTCTTGTTATCGAGATATTTGTCCCTGTTTGAGATAATAAAATCTTTCCAATAACAAATTTTTGTCTACCAAAGTCCTCCATTCTTGTAAGGTGGGAGTTCGCTTAGACTTCCACCACCTCGGGATCAGTTGGTTAGCTGCATTAAGCATAATTTGGAATCCAATTGGGACTTGTCAGTGTTCCTATAGAATATAATTGGGTTGAGATTTTCTGTGCTGATGTTCTGTTCTTTTCTTGTGAATTAATGCTTGCATCTCCAATAATGATTAGTCTAGGTTCTTATAAGGATTGATTCTTGCTGTGTATATATAGTTGAACATTGTATTAACTTTGATTGTATATATTGAATGTATATAGAAACAATTTATTATATATTCTTTTAAATGTATCTTTGTAGTATAATTATGTGGTAAAAACGTTTGCAATATCCTAAAGAAGTGAATGGGTTAAATTATACCTAGTACAGGAGGAAATTGCTCTCTACTGCCCCCCTGGTGGGTGTGGGTATATTAAGAAGCTTGTTACCACAATTTTTTATGCTTGACAAAGGGAGGAAGCTCCCGAAACGTCGCTATCTTGTTTGTTGTGCTCCAATAAAGACCATTGATTAAACTACTTATTGCTGCCATACTTTCTGGACTTTTAAGCATAATTTGGAACAGCTGCTTTCTAATGTTGCATGTGATGTTTGGTGTATGATTAAGTATTGCTATTTCTAGGCTGGGAGAAATGTTTGTTCCTAAAATTGCGTTAGTATTCTTAAAGAATTCAAGCCAAAATGGTTTTATGAGCTCGCACTCCCACCAAATGTGTGATAGATGGCCAGCCTGAGAGCAACCCCTCCAGCATAGGCCTGAGGATCTCTTGAACATATATCTTATCCTAGCAGGTGTAAGGTACAACCTTGTCATGATTTTAAGTTTGGTTTCTGTTGCGTGTGCGGAATGGGCTGAGTGTGATAACTTTTCAAATCTACTTTTCCATGTCTTTGGGGTTGTAGTTACTCCAAGTTCTTTGTCCCATTTGGTAGTGTATGAAGGGAGATGTGGGAATGTATTAGATAGAGTGATCTTATAAATTTTGGATAGGACTCCCTTTAAGGGGCCCTTTCGCTATGCATATAAGCTCAAAGTTCGTGAGAGGTCGTAGTAGGTCATTTTTGTATTTGTGTGAGAATATGTAATGTCGTATTTGGTGAATCCTTAACCAGGAAGATAGAAATGGGTGTTGCATAGAGTCTAGTTGATGTTTGTCTTTAAAATTCCTGTTTTCTATCAGTGAATGTATGGGCAAGGAGTGTGAGGAGTCTGGTAGAGGAGATTGGTTTTGATGAATTCCCGGAGGGAACTCCGGGTTGTTCATGATATTGGTGAGTGGCGAGTATTTGGAAGAGACCCTGTTTGGTAATTTGCGTATAAATATCCAGTCTGACCAAGCTTCATTAGTGATGGAGGATGTGGAGATGTTGTGTTTATGGAAGAAGGCTGGATTCCAGCATATAGTGTCTAAGTTGTGCGTGCTTGTCATTGCGTTTTCAATTTGAAGCCATCTCTTGGAATCAGGCTCTTTGAACCTGCACCACTCTGAGACTCTTTGCAGGGACACAGCTAGTTTGTAAGAATGAAGGTGAGGTACGCCCAGACCACCTTCTGATGGGTGTTTGAAAAGCGTAGTTTTATTGATCCGCGGGGGTCTGCGTTGCCATATATAGTCATTTATAATTTGTTGTAGGACGAGCAAGTCCTTTTGAATGCCAGGAATTGGGACTGTTTGAAGGATGTATAGGGCTTTTGGCAGGAGCATCATTTTTACTGCATGAATTCTCCCTATCCAGGAAATATTTTTGGGAAGCCAATTCGAAGTTAGGGCTTGGAATTCTGATATTAGGCTGCCATAGTTATATTTGCGTAAGTCCAAGCTGTTTTGAGTTATGTGAATACCAAGATATTTTAAAAATTTGGTCTGTTGTTTAAGGGGACATGTTTTTTTTAATGTTTCCATGGCACTGGGTGATAGATTGATGGGTAGATATTCTGATTTTGTCATGTTTACCAAGAAGTTTGATACTGTTCCGAATTGAGTCAGTTCAGTGATAGCATATCTAATCGAAGTCATTGGGTCCATCAGCGTCAGGAGTATGTCGTCTGCATAAATGGCTAATTTATGGGAATTGTTGTCTATATCTACTCCATGAATGTGGGGGTTTGCTCTGATCTTGATTGCTAGTGGCTCTAGGGATAAGATGAAGAGAAGTGGAGAAAGAGGGCAACCCTGTCTTGATCCGTTTCGGATTTCAAAGGGTTCTGAAAGATCACCATTAATTTTTACCTGTGCTGAGGGGGTGGTGTAAAGGGATAGTACTTTTTGGATAAAGAGGTCAGGGATATTGAATCTTCGTAGGGTTTCGCGTAGGTAAGTCCAGTCTAGTCTGTCAAGCGCTTTTTCGGCGTCGGTGGAGAGGAAAATAGTCGGGATTTTATGTAGTGAGACATGTTCTAAAAGGTTGAGGACCTTGACAGTGTTATCTTTCGCCTCTCTGCGAGGTACAAAGCCCACCTGATCTTGATGTATTATTGACGGTAATATCTGGTTAAGGCGTGAGGCTAACATTTTGGCATAAAGTTTTAAGTTTACATTAAGTAATGAGATTGGTCTAAAATTGTCCGGGGTTGTTGGGGGTTTACCAGGTTTTGCTATGACTGCAATGTTAGCTTGTAACATGTAGTCTGAGAATGATGCAGATTCTGGGATTAGGTTAAATAAAGCCGTTAAGTGTGGTGTTAGATGTTTGGAAAAGGTCTTGTAGTAGAGTCCAGAGAAGCCGCCTGGGCCCGGGGCTTTATTCTGCTTAAGGGATTTTATCGCTTCTTGGACTTCGGAAGGCTGGAATGGTCTATCTAAGAGTTCGCGTTGGTCTTGGGATATGCACGGAAAAGGAATTTTGTCCAGATATAAATTGCAAGTCTGACTATGTGTCTGAGCATCTCTCCCAGGGAAGAGATTGTAGAGCTTATGATAAAAGGTTTTAAACTCTTTTACTATCGAGTTTGTATCCTCTAGTTGTGTCCCCTGTGGTGTTTTGATAGTGTGAATATAAGTTTTCTGCTGTTGCTTCTTGAGCGTTTTTGCTAATAGTTTCCCCGACTTGTTTCCCTCTCTATAGAAGTTTTGTTGTAAGAAAAGTAGTTTCTTTTGTGCATTAATTTGCAGGACAGTGTTCATTTTTTCTCTTTTTTTGGTAAGTTGTTCTAGAATAATATTATTAGCGGGGTTGGTTTTATGTGAATAGTCAAGATCTGCAATCTCTCTAGCTAGGTGTTCTATCTCTTCCCTGTTTTGCCTATTGATTTGTGCCTTAGCCTTAATGAAATCTCCTCTGAGAGTATACTTGTGGGCTTCCCATAGGGTAACTGAGTCAACGTCTGGAGTGTTGTTTAGTGAGAAGTAGTTTTTTTATGTGTTTTGAGAATTTTTTTATTTGTGTTGGGTCTAAGAGGATAGACTCATCCAACCTCCATTGATATGTCCTGAAGGGGGCCGACGGCCATCTAACAGTGTAGGTAACTAAGGAGTGGTCTGACCAGGATGTGTGAATTATTTGTGAGTGTTTAGAGTGGGAGAGTATCATATGGTCAGCTAAAATGTAATCCAACCTGGAGTAGTTTCTATTTGGGTGGGAGAAGAATGTGAAATCGTTTTTTTGCGGGTTAAGAGATCTCCAGGTATCGTGAAGATTTAGGAGTTTGAGATTTTGCCATATAGATTTGAGGTTAGGGGTTTTGGCTCTGGTGTCTGGGTTAGAGCAGTCTATTTTGGGATTTAGGGGGAAGTTCAGGTCTCCTGCCACTATCAGGGGGCCTTTAGTTTTTCTGATGAGGAGGTCTGTTAGGGATGATAGAAATGTATCCTGGTGTGAGTTAGGTGCATATACGTTTGCTATCGTGACTGGTTTGCCATATAAAAGACCTTTCAAACAGAGGTATCTACCTTCCTTATCTTGATAAATTTGTGTCTTAGCAAAAGGGATTGATTTATGTATCAAGATGCTTACTCCGTTAATTTTTTTTGTTCTGATTAGTGCTGTGGAAATGTTGAGGATAGTGTGGGGAAAAATACCTGGGGATTTTTTTAGATTTAAAGTGGGTCTCCTGAAGCATCAGGATGTGGCCGCCTTTTTTGTGCAGGTCAGAAATAGCTAACCTTCTTTATTAGGACAGTTCAGGCCCTGTGCATTTTGTGTAAAGATAGTCAGTTCCTGTGGTGTTGGTTTATTCATGGTGATATGTTGGTATTATGTATAGAAAGCCATTCTCTAGCCTGGCGCTTACCTGAAGGTTGCAGTGCAAGTACATTCGACAACAAGCAATCTTAGAAAAGAAGAAATAAGAAAGAGTTAAGGAAGAAAATTCAAAACACAATACAATTTCCATTAAACTGTTGATACACAATATTCTATACTATAGGAGAGATAAAAACTCCCAACTGACTGAGAACAATAAAAACAACAACTGTAGGGCGATCACATGTAACTGTTGATATGTTTAGCATATTAATCAGTAATCAAGACCCTGTGCTCGCAGGAACAGGCAGTCTCATAACGTTGAAACATAGGTCTCCAAGGGTGATCATACAAACCTGTCGGGTGGTGAAAGGGGGAATAATGTTTGAGCCTCCACTAAGTCCCAATTCCAGATCGGACCAAGTGGATGCCATCTGAGAATGGAGACAAGGAAAAGAAAAAGGGTTCATACATAGTGTCTCCGATAAAAGTTACTTTCAGCCTTTATCTCCTGGTATGGGGGTGGCTGTGGTTGTTTGCATTTGGGGCTTCCTCTGTCGATCCTGACTCCACTCTTTTCTCTGTGGCAATGGTGTAGGCCTTCCTGCTTTGGGGTGGTTGTCTTGAGGCAATGTCGGGCTCCCCAATTGAGGGGGGGAAATGTCAAGTTCCTTGCATAAGGAGGGAATATCAGCCATGGTGGAGCAAGTGAAGCATCTTCCCTTCCAGAGTATTATCAGGTGAAAAGGAAAGCCCCATCTATATGGGATGTTCATTTTCCTCAAATGTGTTGTAAGTGGTTTAAGGTCTCTGCGCTGCGAGAGAGTTCTTTGGGAGAGGTCTGCATATACCTGTATTTCAGACTTTTCGAAACTAATAGGTTGCTGCTCCCGGGCTGACTTCATCAGCTCTTCTTTGACTTGGTAGTTAGTGATTCGTACAATTATGTCCCTTGGCGGTTGATCTGGTAGTGGCTTGGGGCGCAGGGCTCTATGAGCTCTGTCAATTTCGACTTTTGATGGTGTCTCTTCTTTTCTTAGGGCACTGAAGAAGTCTTGTAGATACTGATTCAGGTCAGCAGGCAGTATGGTTTCAGGTATTCCTCGCAGTCTTAAATTGTGTCGCCTGCTGCGATTCTCAGCATCATCTAGTTTGTTTTCGAGTTCAGAGATATTCGTCCCCTGTTGTTGAATAGTAGCGGGAAGTGCAGCAATAGCTTCAGTGTGGGAGTCTTGGGTATTTTCTAGGGACTCCACTCTGTTCCCTATCTCCAGAATGTCCTTTTTGAGGTCTGAAATTTCCTCCTTTATGCATTGTTTAACCTGTGCTACTAATGCAGAAAAGTCCTTCTTTGAGGGAATGGTACTAAATAAGGCTGTGGGGATAGTGATGTTCTCTGGCGTGTGTTCGCACTCAGAGTCAGATGTGCTTTGGTCAGATATTTGTTCTAAGGGATCAGCGCCCACTGGACTGGCGGCTTTAGTGTCCAAGGTTTTGAAAAAACTATTAACTGTATGGTGAGTTGCTTTAGTTTGCTTTGTCCCTTTATTAGACTTGCTGCCTTTTTTTGGCGACATATTGGACGATTAATATTCAGGTTCTGTAGCCCCACTATGCTCCCAACACTATGTGATGAGAAAAAATTGCAGTGTCTTTATGTCAGAAAGAGTTTCCTTATATTGTGAGATTATTCACCCCCCACTTAAATTGTAGATAGAATGTTTTATTTATTCCAGCCCCTGTGGATAGATGTACTTAAAGTGATAAGGTTAAAGCATTATAAATGAGGGTTCTGTGAATCAATGCTTTATTTGTCCCATGGAGAGTGTAACAAAGTGGAGGCCTTTTGCTGCGGGGTCTCAAGCATATTTACCGACATCTGGGGACCTGGTGCTCACGTCCATGCTGTTTTTCTAAACTCTTAATATTGACAGCATTGGAGAGTTAAATGATGGCAATTTTAGTGTTAAGCAGTCTTACCCTCACATTAATACTTTTTATTTCTGCCCCGCTGATCCGAATCGATGCGTTGCTCAGAGATGTGCGCACATTACTTTAGTGCAGACTTCGGCCTTCCTCGGCTTTATCCGTCTCCCTTAGATTGCCCGGTATTGCCTGCGCTGTATATCTTTGTCGCGATTGCGGAATCTGCCCCAACTTTGGTAATATACAGATATACACTTAGGTAGGCATCTGATTGTAGGTTAGGCGATCCGGGGTTTAGGCGGCTTGTGGTGAAAACTGGGCCCGCAGAGCGTAGTATACCTCCGGTTACACCAAATACCAGCGCAATGTTGTAGATGACCTCCGCAGGCTGAACCGGCAAGGTGGGTGTCACATCCTAAGCAGTTGTGGCTTACTAAATATATATTGGCTAATGCCAGGCTCGTTCTCAGGCAGATAGGGCACAGGAGCTCCTTGGCTGGCTAGCTCCGCTCCCCTTCTTATTTTTTTTTCTCAATTAATCTAAAAAATTAACAAAAAACTGCTGCTGTCTGATTAAATTATTCTAAGTATTAGTATTACTATCCCTAGAAACTTGAGTTGAGTGAATTACCTCATATTCTCTGTATGGAAATGATAATAAATAATTGACCATTATTTAGGTCCACTTTCCAACACCCCCCACCCTTTGTAATTCATAATAGCAAAATAGCAAATAGTCATGCAGTTTAAACTTGATCTTTGGTGTTATTTTGTGGCTGATGGTGCATGGTGGCCTGTTAACAGCATTTGTGTTGATATAAAACAGACCAGGTTATTTGTTCCACTCATTAAAGAGGCAGAGAAACCTAAATATTTTTTTGTGTGGCACAGTCAGCTATATATGTGTGTGTATACAACACATTCATATATATATATATATATATATATATATATATATATTTATATATATATATATATATATGATATACAGTGTGTGTGTATGTATATATATATATTAAATGTGTGTGTATATATATTATATATATACAGTATAAATATATATATAACTATTTTACATAACTGGTCCGTGAGCCGCCACTGCATGCGAGTTTGTACTAGTTACAGGGGTTTTATTATAAGCACAGAGACTCCTATTTTACTTTACCTTCTTTTTACTATTTATGCAGCTTTTCAAAGAAACAACATATCAATAAAAAATAAACAAGTTGAACATAACAGTGAAAACAAGAACAACCAATGAACAAGAGACATGCAAATGAGCTGATGAGATAAGCCAATAAGCATGATCGTAGTGCCCATAAACTGTCCAAATAGTCCCAATTCCTCCTCTTTCTTTTTGCTGCTTGTGCAGATAAGTACATTCTATATTTCTTTTGTTAACAATATTTGTATTTCCCTAAGTATTGTTTTTTTCTTACCGGTTGGATAATATATTTCACTTACATAAGTTTCCTTTCCTTTCTCCCCTTATTTTTTATCATTGTTTAATAAAATGTTTTTAATTTTCTTCAAACTTTAGTTTTTATTTATGTATTGATGTTGCGGTCCTTACCGCTTGTGTTGCTTCCTAAGTTGGAGTTTTACAGGTCCCTTTGTTTCCTAGGCTGCTTTCAGTGTCAGCCATTTTTCTCCTGGTATTCACTCGACACGCCTCCTTATTTTTCCCGCCCATTTTCCCGCCCTCAAACTTACCTCAGAGCTAACGCACAGTCCTTTCAGTTATCTCTGCCTCCTGAGCTGTTTGTTTGTAGACGATGTTGTGTTGAAATCTGCGACCCGATGGAATATGCGACCGTGACGTCCCCACATTTCTGAGCATACACGTGACTGGATGACCACCAATCACCTGCTAGAGACATTTCCTTCCCAGGCTATGCCCCGCCCCTCCTCCCCGGGACCATACCAAGAACGCTGACTGCTCAGAGGGAGAGACTTGATACCCATTAGAATATGGTGTACAACCTACTATTGTCACTACAGACTTACGTGCTGTCTGACTAGGGTTACTGTGGTCTCAAACTGTGATTTATAAACGTCACTATTACTAAACACATTGACTAACACTAACAGTATGTAGCACACAGATATGATACGAGTCATGCGGTAATGCCATGTTCAAATTTAAAATTATTTCAGTTTCAATAACTTCCAAAACTATTTTCTATTGCTCTCTACAGTCATTTCAACTTTATTTGTATTATGATAAATTCCACAGGTAACTGACGTGGCTCTGACTTTGATGCTTCGGGTCTGTTTGATAATTACACTGTACGCAAAACACAAGTTAATAAAGCTGCCCATCATACATCCTAGTTGATGAGACATTAGTCCAATCTTTAATGTTATTAGGAACAGTGGTGTACAGATTCTGTAACCCGTCTGTCGCATGCACACTTTCTGGTTACAAAATCCGATGACAGACAGCTGTTCCGTCTGATTTTGCAACCAGTCACGTGTGCGCTCAGGAATGTGGTGATGTCACGGTCGCACATTCCATCGGGTCACACATTTCGACATGACACTGGTTACATCTGCTACATTGTAAGGAAATTACCTTTTGTTTTTGCCCATTCATTATTACCCTGTAATTTTATTTGTTCTCCACTAAGTGTCCCCATTTGTTCATTTATTTTGCAGGTTGGATATTATATTTCCCATACATAATTTTTTCCCTAACAAATTTCAAGTAATTCAGATTGTTGATTTACCTCAATTATTTTAATGTATCCTTATTATTCAATTGTGCCCCTGTTATTATTATATTTGTTATTAATTCATTATGTCTCAATCAGACAATATGGAAATTTCTGTTAATACCTTGAATGATAAATTGTCTAATTTTATATCCCAAGTGGATAATAAAATTAACTCCCTTATGGCAGTCATTAACCCTAACCCGTCTGCCCCTACAAAAATGTGCCTTTAATGAGACAAGTTTGACTGTAAATTTCTCTTCTCTGTTCCCATTCTCCTTAAAGGGACAGTCTACACTAAAATTGTTATTGTTTAAAACGATACATAAAGCCTTTACTACCCATCCCCCTAGCTTTGCACAACCAACATTGTTATATTAATATACTTTATAACATTTAACGGCCAAGGTCATAATCCTCTGGGGTTTGAAGTGCTGCAGACTTTGTGGCCCTCTCAGCATTGGCCATTGATGGTGCCGATCATTGGTGGGTGAAAGCAGCAGCAGGGAGGTGGGTGGGCAGCCCATTGGCGTTTTATTTCCTATTCATGCGCGCAGGGGGGGGGGGGGCGTGCATTCGTGCGCGTGCCGCATTTCCATTAGATGCAATTGAATGCATGAGATGGAGGGAGTGGGAGGGGGAATCCAATGTTGGGCAAGGGATCTGGGAGGGGGTAGGGTATTGGGGGAGCAGCTACACTACAGAAAATTGGGGATTTTATTTATTTATTTAAAAAGGCATATTTTTTTAGGGTTAGAGAGCTGTTGGGGAGGGGTCATGGAGGTTGGGGGCTAGGGGGGAATCCAACACTGCAGAATAACTATATATATATATATATATATATATATATATATATCAGTGACGTGCATTCATAGGAGGCAGGTGAGGCAGTGCCTCCCCTGGCCAATGTGGTGTATTACAGCCTTTTTTATATTAAAAAAAAAAATCGTTTTTTTTTTCCAATTTTTTTTTTTTTTATCAAAAGGTGACCCCCCTACCCCCCCATCCCTCCACCAAATTCAGTAGTTTGTTATTGTTTAAAAAAACAAAAACGTAACTAATAAGTAATTACATTCATATTGCGCAAGAAAGTAGAGGCCAGCTATCCTTCCATTGCGCAATATGAATGTATTGTGTTGTATGGGCCGCTAGAGACTGCCACCCAGTGGGGAATAAGAGCAATGCAGTCTCTCTTGCGGCCCATACTGCTCCCACCGGAGGCTTGTCTCTTCAAGCCTCGGGAGCCCTGCCCGCCCCTCAGCCAATCAGACATGAGCATGTCTGAGTCTCTAGGCTGAGTTGCCGGGCGGGAAATTGTGAGGCATGGAATCAGAGCGTCTGGTGGTCAGGTGTTGTCACGTGCGGCCGTCGGTGTCAAGTTATCAGAAGTGAAGTCAGTCTCTTCTAGGCAACAGCGTGTGTTGTGTCAGTGTCTCAGGCCAGCCGTGACCCGTCAGGGGAAGTCCTCCTCACTCAGGCTCAGTCACTGTCAGACAGTCAGACTCAGGAGCAGAGCATAATACTAAGGTAAGTGGTAAGGTACTTGGTACTGGACAGCTGCACACCAGGGAAACTCTTAGACTCTGTCACTGTGACTGCACGGCACTCGTGTGGTAATCAAATGAGAAATGCTGCCTTATGGACTACTCTCTGTTCTACTGGGCTCTGTCATGATCTGAGAATGTTTTGTAATGTGAAAGCAGCAGGGCCGTTTGGGGGGGGCAGACCGAGCAGTAGCCCTGGGGCCAGGGAGCAATAGAGCAGTGGGGACTGGAGCACTTTTACAAAAAAAAATTTTGCACTTTTACAATTTTTATTTTATTTATTTTTTTGTTGTTGCTAAAAGTAGTATTGCGCCGGCAAGAGTGCTGCTAAAGTTAGAGGCCTCAGGCAGTGGCAGTTAGATAGACTTTTACTCAGAGTCAGCGCTCTTAACCTAAGTTCAGAGTGAGACTAGTGTGACACTGACACTCTCTCAGTCAGTGACGGTCAAGGTCCCGACCGGAGAAGCTTTAGTGTTAGGTAAAGTACAGTTAAGCAAGCTGCCTTGGTTAACCGTTCTGTGTACAAGAGGGCTGCTTTGTTATTACATCTATGTCAGAGTAACAAAGCAGCCCCCTCGTAGACAGAAAGGTTACTATAGAGGATTCTGCAGAGCTCACAGTTTGCTGTATCAGACAGAACACACAGGCAGGATGTGGGGCAAAGCATATTAATTTAATGTGACATGTGGTCAGAGTGACTGTCCGGCCGTTTGAAAGAGTGGGCAAACACAGGGAGCATTTGGGAGTGAACTGGGAGCAAACAGTCACTATTGTATTTATATAAGCAAAGTTTTTATGAATCTGCACATTTGTGTTAATGTGTACAGATTTCCTTCAGTGTCTGGTGTTCGGCAGCCTCTCCTCCTCACTTACACATTGCTCCTCCCCCCTCCTGGTTGTAGACACTGCCCCCTTCTCTCTCAGTCCTGGTTCGTGTGTGTAGGAAAACAGATGCTGCTTCACAGATCTAGGTGCGTGTCAGTCAGATAGTATAATATAATGCTGAGGCTCCCACACTGCTTTGGTGAAAAAAAATCACACTGTCATAGATTTATTTTTAGCTCCTGATTAACCCTTTCAAAACAGCACTGGTTTGCACAGAACTTGTTTTTGGCATGATAATGCATTGAGTCCCACTATCCACAGCAATCTACTGAAACCCTCTTCAAGCTAATAATGTGCCTGGTCCCTTGAAGTTCAAGGGAACAGGCACATTATTATATCATTAGTTTCTTTGTAAATCACTTTCTGAGTTTCTTCAATATTTGTAAAAGCTCCATTTATTCTTTAGTCCCTAAATCTGTACTTCCTGCCACTCCACAAACATCAAGATTTACTTCCACCTATCCTGCTCAGCCTGTATAATTTTATTAAAGAGCCTAACTGCTCAGGTCACCTTGTATCTAAGCCTCTGCAGACTGCCCCTTATCTCAGTTATATTAATACACTTTTTACCTCTGTGATTACCTTGTATCTAAACCTCTGCAGACTGCTCCTTATCTCAGTTCTATTAATATACTTTTTACCTCTGTGATTACCTTGTATCTAAACCTCTGCAGACTGCACCTTATCTCAGTTATATTAATACACTTTTTACCTCTGTGATTACCTTGTATCTAAGCCTCTGCAGACTGCCCCCTTATCTCAGTTATATTAATATACTTTTTACCTCTGTGATTACCCTGTATCTATGAATCTGCAGACTGCCCCTTATCTCAGTTATATTAATATACTTTTTACCTCTGTGATTACCCTGTATCTTTGCCTCTGCAGACTGCCCCTTATCTCAGTTATATTAATACACTTTTTACCTCTGTGATTACCTTGTATCTAAGCCTCTGCAGACTGACCCTTATCTCAGTTATATTAATATACTTTTTTTTTTTTTTTTTTTTTTTTTTTTTTTTTTTTTTTTATTATCTTTTTATTAAGTTTTTTTCAAACAAACATTGAACATTAAAAGGACACAAAAAGAAAGTAAAGTAAATCTCATTACCAGCATTACACTTTTACCTTAATTAATACCGTACAATGATAGTATTCCAACATACATATCATATTATCATCATCTTTATTACAAAAATTACTTCACTATCTTTAATTATCCTTGGTGCCTTACAAAAATAAATTTTACATCACATTATACAGTGTATGACAAAGAAAATTTTAAATTATAATTACCTAACATAAAATATTCTTCAAGTGCTATCAATTTTATACGGGGAGGGAGAGAGAAAGACAACAAACAGAAAAAAAAAAAAAACAAAAAAAACAAAAGGGATGGGGAAGGAAAAATCACTCTTTGGATGACGCGCCTTTGGATGGCGAGCCTTGTCGTTACATTACACCCCAAATTGGGTTAGATCTATCCAGTGATAGGGTAGTTCACCCTCTAGTACTAGAGAAAGAAATATTGAAGAGTTCTGAAATCTAGCAATAAATTGGTATTGCAGCGGTGCTGGCCAGGCACTTATATATTTTTTCCACTTTGCAAAGAAAGCTCGGTAATGTATTTCCGAGTTGAATTTAGTATCATATGATTCAATTGTCATTTGTAAAGTTAATAAGTTTACTAGTTCGGGGATGGTAGGAATCTTTGATGTTTTCCACTCTCTGAATAGTTGATTTCTAACTGCTATTATGATAAAATTGATAAAGAGTTGTTCTCCTTTACTTCTCCTTTCTGAGTCTAGCATAAAAATCAGTCGAAAAGTTATGATAATTTTTTTTTCGAGATATTTATTTAGCCAATAATTAACTTTTCTCCAATATTGGTTAATTTTCGGGCATGCCCATATACAATGAGTGATATCTGCCATTTCTTCTTTACATTTAAAACAACAACTTGTTTGTCTAGTCTTTGAGATCTTATATAGCCTATATGGGGTTAGATAGTAATTATTAAGTAATTTTATTTGGGCTTCTCGCCAACTTATATTACTAGTTGCTTGTGATGAAAGAGAGATACTCTTTTCTATCTCCTGCTCTGTTATATTAGGAATTATTTTCATTATATTTTCTTTGAGTTCTCTTATATTATTTTGGCCAGACTTTATAGTTAAAGATTTATACCAATAAGACGATGATCGCCGGCCTATCTCATACAGTTTAATTCCATCAGGAATCTCCTTAGCACCCCACTCAAATCCACTTGTTCTGCACACTTGGCTAGCATAATTCCTTATCTGAAGGTAAGCATAGAAGTTCTTGGCCGAAAGGGCATATCTACTGGATAGATTTTCAAATGACTGTAATGTCTTGCTATCATCCTGAAAGAGTTGGGACACATAGACAAGTCCCTTCCTTTCCCATTCTGAAAATACCAAATCCCAGATTCCTGGTGTAAAGTCGGGGTTGCCTTTAATAGGGAGCAAATGTGATGACCTTGGGTTGTGTCCCAATTCCTTACAGTACTTCTGCCAAGCATTTATAATATTGACAAAAGTCAGACTATATGCAATATTACTTGGTAACTTCTTCACAGGACAATGTAGTAAAGCTCTCAAATCAAATGGTTTGACGAGCTTTGTTTCTATATCATAATAAGTCACATAGTTTGCTTCTGTTACCCAGTCTACCGCAAATTTTATCATACAGATCCAATTATAATATTCAATGTTTGGCAGTGCTAATCCCCCATATTTTTTAGGCTGTGTTGATCTATTCCTTGATATTCTAGGCCGACTCTTTCCCCAAATAAACAGTGAACATGCTGTATAAAACCTTTTAGTATCTTGCTTAGTAATAAATAAAGGGAGATTATGTAATAAATACAAGATCCGTGGAAAAAAAATTGTCTTTATTAGCATAATCTTAGCGGAAATCGATAGATAGTATAATTTCCAATTTTTCATCTCATCTGCCATTTTGATAAATATCTCCTCAAAATTGAGCTTATACCATTCGCTTGGATTTTTTGAGATTTTAATTCCCAGATATTTCATATTATCCGCTTCTTTAAAGACATGCGGAAAATTACTATTCAGAGTCTTATGAATCCACAAAATCTCAGATTTTATTGGATTAATTCTGTAGCCAGAAAAAGTACTAAAACGGTTAATTAACTGCATAGATTGGGGAATACTATATCTTGTATCGCTTAGGTACAGCATAAGGTCGTCTGCATAGAGAGATAGAATAACATTCTGATCTCCCAAGGCTATACCTTTTAATTCCTGTCTAAGCCATATTGCCAGTGGTTCTAATGACACATTAAATAAGAGGGGTGACAAGGGGCATCCTTGCCTCGTGCCCCTCTGTAATGTAATATACTGTGATACAAGACCATTAACTAATACTTGCGATCTTGAGTTTTTATATATATTTCTGAGCATATTGACTATACAACCAGAAAACCCAAAATTTTCAAGCGCCAAAAACAGATGTTCCCATATAATTGAATCAAAAGCCTTCTCGGCATCTAGCATAACTAACGCAAGGTCTGTCTTTATCTTATTTTTCTCTCTTTTTTTATTATAATAATTATCTATAGTCAGTAATACTTTCCTAATATTACGCGCTACATTTCTTCCTGGTATAAATCCTGTCTGGTCGCTGTGAATTATTGTTCCAATAACTTTTTTAAATCTTTGGGCAAGTATTGCCATCAACAATTTATAGTCATTATTTAGGAGGGATATGGGTCTATATCCGCCTGGATCTTCTGGATCTTTACCTTTTTTATATATTAGTGTTATAATTGAGTCTGAAAAATATGGGGAGTTCATCTGACTTTCACAGAGATAATAGTTAAATAATCGGGTTAAGGTAGTTGTTACCTCTTTAGTTAAAATTTTATAGAATTCGGCGGGTAACCTATCTGGGCCAGGGGCTTTATTCTGTTTCATAGCATTAATTGCCTTTTCACATTCTTCAATTGTTATTGGCTGGTTAATCATCTTTAAATCGTCATCAGTAATTTTTGGTAATTTAATATTCTGCCAGAACTTTTCTTGCTCTAATTCATCTATCTTTACCTTTGAATAGATTCTTTTATAATATTTATGGAATATATCACAGATTTCAGTGGTTTGGGTACATTTTCGCTCTCCATCTCTAATGCTTGTTATTATATTTTTATTTTTCCTAATTTTATATATTCTTGCTAAATGCTTGGCAGTAGTGCCTTGGAATCCTTGATATCGAGCTCTATTTTTTAAATCTTCTAATGACCAGGCTTCCCTCATAAAGAGCTCCCTAGCTTCTTTAGCTTGCATGTATTTATTCCAATAAGTATTATTCGGCTCACTCAAATATCTCCTGTATGCATTTTTGAGTTGGTTAGCAAGTTGGGTCTCTTGTTGTTTATATTTCTTTTTTTCCTTGATCATGTGTGCTTTTATCTCGCCTCTCAGGACAGTCTTTCCTGCCTCCCAGAAAGTTTCTATTTTATGTAAATACCCCATATTATTTCTATAATATTCTCTCCAGGCTTCCACCAACCAATTTCTAAATTGTGTATTGTTTGACATGTAATTTGGAAAATGAAAAATGTTATTATTCTTACCCCTAGAAGGAGAACTCTGTAATTTTATACTCACTATCGCATGATCCGACAGGGTGATTTCCGAGATTTGTGACTCAACATCCAGAGATAGCAGTCTCTCTTCTAGCAAAAATAAATCTATTCTAGAAAAGTTTTTATGTGATTTTGATTCACATGTATAGTTGCGTGTATCAGGATGTTGTATTCGCCATATATCTTTTAAATTTAAAATTTTGCAGAAGTCCCTAAAAAATTTAGCTTCCCTTGCATAATATCTTGGCGAACTCAATCTGAACCTGTCTATCTCCGGGTGTTGAGTCATATTAAAATCTCCGGCTATCACTAAATTACGGTCCAAATATGGAATCAGCTTATTCTTAATTTTATTCCAGAACTGAACATCGAGTTCATTTGGTCCATATAAATTACAAAGTGTCCAGAGTTTATTATTTACTTCTATTTGTGTAACAATATATCTACCGGATGGGTCTAGATCTTGGTTTATAATCTTATAATTAAGGTTCTTCTGGAATAAAATAGCCACACCACATTTCCTACTATTACATGGAGTGGCCAGCACCTCTGCGATCCATCCAACCTTTAGTTTATCAATTTCAGCTGCCTTTAGATGCAATTCTTGCAAAAAGATTATATCAGGTTTCTGTTTTTTAAGCTGCTTCAGAATATTCTTTCTTTTAATTGGAGACGTTATCCCTCCCACATTCCATGATATTAGTTTGAGCTCAGAACTCATTTCTAGTTTTGTATATTCTCATATCTTTTATCACAGGGGGGGTAGAGGGGAGCATAAAGAGAAGAAAAAACAAAAACAGCACACAAAAAAAATAAAAAAAAATTCTCTCCCCGTATAGAAAGCATTTATATTCAGGTAACACTTTTGTCTTCTTTTTGGTTACCTGTAGCACTTTAAAAATATAAACAAAATTAAAAACATTTAATTCATACTCCCTCCTTTTGGGGGGAGGATGAAAACACACAATCACAATTGTCAACCTTATTTCAGTCATTCCAAATACCTAGAACAGTCTTCCTTGAGTTTAATTTAATTTGACTCCTATATAATTTTTATCTAGGAAGTATCTCTATTTTTCCTCTCTGTAGTATTAAACTCTATTTTATATCTTTCAAAAAAGAGCTTCACTTCTGATGCATTATTAAACGTTTGAGTTGTATCATCCACATCAACCAATATTTGTGCAGGGTATCTCATTCTGGCTCTGTATCCTGCCTTAATAATAGCTGTGCAATATGGAGCCATTTCCTTGCGTTTAGTAGAGGTTTCTATTGAAAAATCTTGAAAGAGATGAATGCGTGTATTACCTATCATTAGTGTATTTAATTTCCTAAAGTGTCTTAAGATGTTAATTTTGTCTTGAAAGTTAAGATAACGTATGACCACTATACGCGGTCTACTATACCCATCACTGAATCTCTTTATCTGTCCTGTCCTGTGGGCCCGCTCAACTAGCACCCCTTCTGGTTGAATATTCATCTCGAGCAATTGGGGGAGCGTTTGTGAAGCAAATTTTATTAGGTCATCAAACTCTCTAGTCTCGGGCAGTCCTACCACCCTGACGTTATTACGCCGAGACCTGTCTTCCAAATCTTCTATTTTAGATTGCATGGTTTTAATCTTAACATCGTATTCTCTAAGTTGAACTTCTTGGGAGTTTTTATAGTCCTCCAGCTCGGAAACCCTAGTTTCTACCTCGGCAATTCTGTTTGAGAATTGTCGGAATTCATTCGTCAGTCCAGCTATATCTTTTTTAAGGGATTCGAACTGGGGGAGTATAAGGTCAGCTATTTGATTGAACATTATGTTTACCTCTGGATTTTGTGTAGGTGTGTTTGTTGTATCAATTGAGTTATCTAGAACAGATCTAGGTTTTTTATCCTTTTTAACAGGCATGGCAGGGGATTTATTTTTAGCATTGGTAATAAATTTTTCCATAGATAGTGAAAAAAAGATAAGCCTTTATTTTTCGGAATGTGTGGCTGTGTTACAGTGAGGAAAAAAAATAAAAAGAAAAAGTGAAGTGAACTTACTTACTTGTTTAGACTAAATTGTGTTGATATTGTTAGTGATGATACTAGTGAGAAAAAAAAAAAAAAAATAAAAAAAAAAAAAAGTGTTTCATGCGTGTCGTGATTGCCTGTATAAAAAGGATACCAACAGATCACTTTAAATTTATATAGATCTGTTCAACAAAAACAGTTTTAGTTCCTATTCAATTTTCAGCAATTCCTCAGTTTTATTTACAGCAGATATTTATCTACGTAATATGAGGCTATAGATATTATGATTGGTCTTAGCAATACTTTTATTTTATATCCAAAATATAACTCATAGATATTCAAGAGAAAAATGTTTTCTTTTCTCCCTTTCCCTTTTGAGTGAGTGTTTATTGGTTTATTTTACTTCAACCATCTAGGTTAACCTTAGCTTTAACTATTTGCAATACAGATAGCAAATTTCATGGAACAGTCTTAATACTATATACAATTCAGTATCACCACTTATTTTCTACCTTTAGGCCTTATCATACCAAAGAAAAAAAAAAAAAAAAAAAAAAAGAATGTCATACAATAAATCTTAGTATGTTATATCCTCTCACATCTCATTATATCTAAATTCAAATATAAGGCAAACCAATTAATCTATAATAGCTGCCCCTTATCAAATAAACACAGTCTCTGGTTTTTACTAAATGCTGTGACTCCAATGTTTCTTGAATCTTGTAACTACTTGTATAGTGTCTCTTTCTCAGTCTTAAAGCAGTTTCTAACCCAGAGAATATAAGTCCCCCAAAGATTAGTATCTTCAGGTATAAAAGTGGTGTGGGCTTTTACAGTTTTCCTCTCCTGTTACACACCCCTTTATTATCTTAAGGGCCTCAGGTACACACAGCAGGCAGCCCAATACATAACTGGTTAGAGTAAAGCTCTATATCTTCAGCTTGCAAACTGATTTTGTTTAAAGAAATGTCAGGACAGCCTCCCTGACAAGACTGTTTATCAGCGAAAGAAAGATAAGTATATACTTGCGGTCTATGCGACACTTCCTCTGCAGTGATTTTAGTATCCAAAGTCTCCTTCTTCACCAAAACCAGGTTTGGTGTAACTCCTCCTATCTATTCCGAAACAGCTCTCCCTTTTTAAGGTACAAGATCTCAGCTCTATACCTTAGGTCTCCTCAGCTGTCTTTCTTCTTTTATTCGGGAGGAATCCTCTGGTCTGGATCTCCTGTCTGCCCCAGTTTTGGCGGATCCTCCCCTCCGCTCCGGCGCGGCTCTGTGTATATTTATGGAGGTATAGTTTCCAGGTCTCTGCGCCTCTTTACTCTCACCGGGTCTTTCCCATCCTTTGCGACCCCAAGTGCTCCGGTACTTGTCAGGCTGAATAAAGATTGTGGCCTTGGCAAACGGCCGGCAATTGCCTTCAGGGATCTCCGGCGTCTCCAGCTCAAAAGATGCTTCTCCAGGCAGACACAAACAAACAGGCTGCCTATGGAGCGATGGAGGTTTACTCCACGTGTAGCTGGGACTCAGCGCAACTTCGATCTTGCGTGCTTGTTGACGTCATACGCCGTGCGTCTTGCGCTGTTCCGGGCGATCCATTAATATACTTTTTACCTCTGTGATTACCTTGTATCTAACCCTCTGCAGACTGCCCCTTGTCTCCGTTATATTAATATACTTTTTACCTCTGTTATTACCTTGTATCTAAGCCTCTGCAGACTGCTCCTTATCTCAGTTATAGTAATATACTTTTTACCTCTGTGATTACCTTGTATCTAAGCCTTTGCAGACAGCCTCCTTATCTAAGTGCCTTTGACAGACATGCAGTGTAGTCAATCAGTGAAGACTCCTAAATAACTTCACGGGAGTGAGCACAATGTTATCTATATGACACATGTGAACTAGCACAGTCTAACTGTGAAAAACTTTCAAAATGCTCTGAGCTAGGAGGCGGTTTTCAACTTTTTAGAAATCAGTTTGAGCCTAGCTAGGTTTAGCTTTTCAAAAATACCACCAAGGGAACAAAGCAAATTTGATGATAAAAGTAAATTGGAAAGTTGTTTAAAATTGTATGCCCTATCTGAATCATGAAAGTTTAGTTTTGACTTTACTGTCCCTTTAACTTTTAGTTGCCAGACTGCTTTGCTCATCCTCAAAACTGTTATAAATGATAATGTCACATACAGCCCAACCATTATTTTTTAAACAACGCCATTTTTTCAATAATATAAATATATGCATTTACTATACTATATGGTTTTAGCTGCTGGTATTGGAGCTGTATTTGAGATATATGCATTAGTTTACTACATTCTTTTATCTGCTGGTATTGGAGCTGAATTTGAGATATATTTATTACTGAATTGTGTTAGTGGGTATATGAGCAGAGTGTGTGCACTTTATTCTCCAGGTAATAAACACATTTCTGATGAACTGGTGCTTTAGTGCAGTGTTTCTCAACCACGGTCTTCAAGTACCCCCAACAGGTCAGGTTTTCATTATAGCTGAACCGGTGCACAAGTGAAGTAATCAGCTGATCAGCAACACCGTGGTTACTAACTTGCTCTCACCCATCAGCTCATTATTTCACCTGTGCACTGGTTCAGCTATAATTAAAACCTGCCCTGTTGGGGGTACTTGCAGCCTGCGGTATATGTTTTTCACCGGCGTATCATATATAGTGCCTCACCAGTCTTTGACCTCACTGCACGTCACTGATATATATATATATATATATATATATATATATATATATATATATATATATCCTTTTATTTGCAGACTTTCTTCCAGTACTTAAAGGGACACTGAACCCAGATTCAGATACAGCATGACATTTTAAGCAACTTTCTAATTTACTCCTATTATCAAATTTTCTTCATTCTCTTGGTATCTTTATTTGAAATGCAAGAATGTGAGTTTAGATGCCGGCCCATTTATTGGTGAACAACCTGGGTTGTTCTTGCTGATTGGTGGATAAATTCATCCACCAATTAAAAAAGTGCTGTCCAGTGATCCGAACCAAAAAAAGCTTATATGCATTATTTTTCAAATAAAAAAGCAAGAGAACGAAGATAATAGGAGTAAATTAGAAAGTTGCTTAAAATTGCATGCTCTATCTTAATCACAAAAGAAAAAAATTGGGTTCAGTGTCCCTTTAAGATAGTGGTGACAATTGTGAGGTGGGGAAGGGTAGAGAGCTGTTTGAGGGGGTCAGGGATTTGGTGGTGAAATGGCGGCATGAAATATACCAAAATGGGCCTAGATCAATACTTTGGGTTGTCTACTACACTACACTAAAGCTAAAACCCCCATTTGTATAACCCACGAGCCGCCACTGCATGCAAGTTTGTACTAGTTACAGGGATTTTATTATAAGCACAGAAACTCCTATTTTACTTTACCTTCTTTTTACTATTTATGCAGCTTTTCAAAGAAACAACATATCAATAAAAAATAAACAAGTTGAACATAACAGTGAAAACAAGAACAACCAAAGAACAAGAGACATGCAAATGAGCTGATGAGATAAGCCAATAAGCATGATCGTAGTGCCCATAAACTGTCCAAATAGTCCCAATTCCTCCTTTCTTTTTGCTGCTTGTGCAGATAAGTACATTCTATATTTCTTTTGTTAACAATATTTGTATTTCCCTAAGTATTGTTCTTTCTTACCAGTTGGATAATATATTTCACTTACATAAGTTTCCTTTCCTTTCTCCCCTTATTTTTTATCATCGTTTAATAAAATGTTTTTTCATTTTCTTCATACTTTAGTTTTTATTTATGTATTGATGTTACGGTCCTTACCGCTTGTGTCGCTTCCTAATTTGGGGTTTTACAGGTCCCTTTGTTTCCTAGGCTGCTTTCAGTGTCAGTCATTTTTCTCCTGGTATTCACTTGACACGCCTCCTTTTTCTTCTCGCCCATTTTCCCACCCTCAAACTTACCTCAGAGCTAATGCAAAGTCCTTTCAGTTATCTCTGCCTCCTTCCGTTATGACGGAATAGAACGTCATAGCAAACAGCTGTTCTGAAGCCTTCTGTGCTTCCTGGATTTGAACGCAGTCTGGAAGGCGTTCCTTGGAACGCCCCCCAGACCTGATCCAATAATTGAAATCTCGCAATTGTGTGATTTCAATTTGTCTATGTCAGAAAAACAGTTGTTCCAATGTAGACACTCTAACCCTGGCAGAAAAGATTTAACTCTTGTCTATATTTGTTTTCTATTATCTGTTTTTCCACAACATTATTAGCCAAACTACATGAGTAGCAGGCTTTCAAAAATTGTTTTAACTCATAATGAGTCCACGAATTCATCAATTACTTGTACATAATTATGTTTCAGGATCTGTCATAGGTGTGAGCAGGGGCTTTACTACTGAGAGTGAGGAGTGGGAAATTTCATAGTGAGTAGCTGTTGTTAAATAAAATAAATAGGAAAATAATATCATTGTGAACAAAATGTAAATATGTATAACTGAAAAAACAATTAGTGTATAAAAAAAGTACTTTTTTTTCTTTTAAACTAAACATCGCAATGCATTGTGGTTATGTAAATGAGCCTTACAGACCAGTCAGCTCTGTTTGGAAGCTGAGAGTTTAGTTGCAATTCAGCGCTGTGAGATGCATTTTTGTACTGTTACTTCCATGCGAGTCTGTACTAGTTACAGGGATTTTATTACAAGCACAGAGACTCCTATTTTACTTTATCTTCTTTTTACTATTTATGCAGCTTTTCAAAGAAACAACATATCAATAAAAAATAAACAAGTTGAACATAACAGTGAAAACAAGAACAACCAATGAACAAAAGACATGCTGATGAGATAAGCCAATAAGCATGATCATAGTGCCCATAAACTGTCCAAATAGTCCCAATTCCTCCTCTTTCTTTTGGCTGCTTGTGCAGATAAGTACATTCTATATTTCTTTTGTTAACAATATTTGTATTTCCCTAAGTATTGTTTTTTTCTTACCGGTTGGATAATAGATTTCAGTTACATAAGTTTCCTTTCCTTTCTCCCCTTATTTTTTACCATTGTTTAATAAAATGTTTTTAATTTTCTTCATACTTTAGTTTTTATTTATGTATTGATGTTGCTGTCCTTACCGCTTGTGTCTCTTCCTAATTTGGGGTTTTACAGGTCCCTTTGTTTCCTAGGCTGCTTTCAGTGTCAGCTGTTTTTCTCCTGGTATTCACTCGACATGCCCCCTTTTCCTTCTTGCCCATTTTCCCGCCCTCAAACTTACCTCAGAGCTAATGCACAGTCCTTTCAGTTATCTCTGCCTCCTGAGCTGTTTGTTTGTAGACAATGTAGTGTTGAAATCTGCGACCCGACGGAATGTGCGACCATGACATCACCACATTTCTGAGCATACACGTGACTGGTTGACCACCAATCACCTGCTAGAGACACTTCCTTCCCAGGCTATGCCCCACCCCTCCTCCCCGGGACGATACCAAGAACACTGATTGCTCAGAGGGAGAGACTTGACACCCATTAGAATATGGTGTACAACCTACTATTGTCACTACAGACTTACGTGCTGTCTGACTAGGGTTACTGTGGTCTCAAACTGTGGTTTATAAACGTCACTATTACTAAACACATTGACTAACACTAACAGTATGTAGCACACAGATATGATACGAGTCATGCGGTAATGCCATGTTCAAATTTAAAATTATTTCAGTTTCAATAACTTCCAAACTATTTTCTATTGCTTTCTACAGTCATTTCAACTTTATTTGTATTATGATAAATTCCACAGGTAACTGTCTGACGTGGCTCTGACTTTGATGCTTCGGGTCTGTTTGATAATTACACTGTGAGCAAAACGCAATTTAGTAATGCTGCCCATCATACATCCTAGTTGATGAGACATTAGTCCAATCTTTAATGTTATTAGGAACAGTGGTGTACAAATTCTGCGACCCGTCTGTCACTTGCGCACTTTCTGGTTACAAAATCCAATGACAGACAGCTGTTCCGTCTGATTTTGCAACCAGTCACGTGTGCGCTCAGGAATGTGGTGATGTCACGGTCACACATTCCATCGGGTCGCACATTTCGACATGACACCGGTTACATCTGCTACATTGTAAGGAAATTACCTTTTGTTTTTGCCAATTCATTATTACCCAGTAATTTTATTTGTTCTCCACCAAGTGTCCCCATTTGTTCATTTCTTTTGCAGGTTGGATATTATATTTCCCATACATCTTTTTATCCCTAACAAATTTCAAGTAATTCAGATTGTTGATTTACCTCAATTATTTTAATGTATCCTTATTATTCAATTGTGCCCCTGTTATTATTATATTTGTTATTAATTTATTATGTTTCAATCAGACAATATGGAAATTTCTGTTAATACCTTGAATGATAAATTGTCTAATTTTATATCCCAAGTGGATAATAAAATTAACTCCCTTATGGCAGTTATTAACCCTAACCCTTCTGCCCCTACAAAGTGCAAAACGAAATCTAAACATTTAACCCCTGTTTCTCCAAAACAATTACATTTAAGAGCATCTAGTCTGTCTCATCCAGACTTTCCTCCTCACTCTCTGCAAATTGCAGATAATCCTTCTGCTGACCGGCAGATTACCCTAGGCATCAGAACCCCTGATCATAAGAGCCGTATGTAAGAGAATATTTTTTCAGATTCTGACCTCACGCAATCTCTTTTAACCCTTTTGAGTGCTAAGCACTTTCCCACCTGGGTGCTAAGCACATTTGAGGGCGATTACCTTTCCAGTGGTGGGTCTTGAGGGTCTGTAGCTGCTTAGATGCCTGAGATACAGGCTTCTAAGCAGCATGCCCCCTTTCCCTATATTGTCCATTGTCTTTTTTAAATAAAGTTGCGCGGTGACGTCATCACGTCATTACGCGTGACGCCACCATGCAAAACGGAAAGCACCGGCGATGCCTGTCACTCTACAAGCATGATCACCGGGGTAGGAGCGGGTGGGAGCCCCCAGATCTCCCTCAAGTTGGGAGAGTGCTAGCGACGGCTCTGAGCCGTCGTTAGCACCTGAGTGAGAAACTCTGTGACGGCTCAGAGCCGTCATTAGCACTCAAGGGGTTAAAGAGTTCAGTCTCTGACCTTAATGCTTGTAAAGGGCCCTTTAATGACATTTCCTCCTCTGAGGAAGAATATTTTTCTGATAACGACCATTCCAACCACTCTGATGCTTTCTCCTCCGATTCTGACTTTGACAAATTTATTAAATATAAACGACGCAAAAAAGCACATCTTAATATGCTTAAAAAAAGAAAAGATTTTTCTAGATTCATTAGGTAATTCCCTCACCAAACCTGATGAACTTCAGCATCCCCATTCTACTGAATGGTTTCCTTCTAAGGAAATTGCAGATCATATGGATCATTATCTTCGTGATTTCCCTTAAAAAATCATCTAGGTCCAAACTCAGAGCCGAAATGCCCCAGACCATCCCTGCCCAATAATTCAACCATTACGCCAGAAATTGACTCTGATATTTTAAAATTCCTTGGCACCCAGAGTTCCAACATTAAAAAAGGTTCTGACTGCCTCCTTAGTGTCTGTCAGGATAAGCTTTTGGATACCAATGGTCCCATTGCAAAAATGTTTGATCTTACTGAAGAGGCTAT
This sequence comes from Bombina bombina, assembly GCF_027579735.1. Lineage (NCBI taxonomy): Eukaryota > Metazoa > Chordata > Amphibia > Anura > Bombinatoridae > Bombina > Bombina bombina. The sequence continues at coordinate 823,644,611 of NC_069502.1, forward strand.
TGCCTCTAATTATTCCCTTGATCCTTTTGTGATGAGGGAATTTATTTTAAGATCTGTTGCTTTTCTTGGCAACGCAAACGAGGCTATACTCGCGGAAAGGAGGAGAAACATCATTTGCAGATTAGACCCAAATTTATCTGATTTTACCACCACCCAACACTCTACCGATTCTAACGGTTTATTATTTGGGGACATATACTTATTCAAAATGAATAATTATGCAAAAACTTCCAATACCTTATCCAAAACCAAATCTACTATAAAAAAGACACTTTATACACAGTCAAGTGTTTTTGACAGGGCCGGGAGAAGAAGGGGCTGTTTTCCCGGCCGGTCCAGCTATAATGCATACAACTCTAGGTCCCAATATTATTATTCTAACCAATCGCAAACCCAAGCACAAAATCCCACTTTCTTCCAATCAAGAGGTCGATCTTGGCCATCAAGGTCCTTCAGGAACAGAGGCCGCTTACAGATTTAACCCAGGTAATTCCTCTTCTTCCCCCTTCTTTTCCCTTTTTTGCCCAACAAAATAGGTGGAAGATTTGCTGTGTTTCTCCCAAATTGGCACCTTATTACCTCCAATTCCAACTCAAATTTCCCTTCCAACCCTTATTATATTTTCAAAACAAGGCAGATCCGCAATAGATTCAGAAATTTCATCTCTGCCTTTAAAACAAGCCATAGAATTGGTCCTCAGGGACCAGAACAGTTATATAAGCAATCTGTTCTTTGTCAAAAAGAAGAACGGTCTCTTCCATCCTGTGACTTTGAATGCCTCAGCTTCTTACCAACACTTAAAAATGGAGGGCATCCATCTTCTGCGAGATTGTCTCCAGGATCGAGATTGGTTGGTTCGCTTGGAACTAACTGCAGCTTACTTGACTGTTCCCATCCATCAGGATTTCAGGAGATTTATCCATTTTTCCTGGAACAACATCCTTTGGCGATTCATCTTCCATTCAGCCTTTCCTCTGCCCCTTGGACTTTTACCAAAATTCTGAAACCTGTCACAGCATGGCTCACATTCAGGCGGGTTTGTCTAATCATTTATCAAGACAATATCCTTTTAAAGAATCAAGATCACTCTACCCTCCTAGCTCACCTCCACCTTACCACCTCCCTCCTAGAAAACGTAGATTTCCTCATAAACAAAGAGAAGTCACTTCTCATTCCCTCTCATAATCTTACTTTTCTGGGATTTCTAATAGTCACCTTATCCTCTACCCACAGTCTCCAACATAAAGAAAGAAATATCACTTGTTCTCAAGAAATCTTCTTTTCCCCTGAGACTTTTAGCTCGTATTATTGGTCTCCTTTCTTCCTCCGTTCAGGAAATCTTTCCTGCCCCTCTCCCCTATCGGGCCCTTCAACGTTTAAAGATTAAGTATCTTCAAAAAGGATTCGCCTGTTCTCACCTGATTTCTCTCTTATTAAAAGCTCACCAGGAACTCAATTGGTGGCTTTGCAATATGGACGCCTGGAATAGCAGAGCCATTTTTCTCCGGATCTAATTATAGAGGCAGATGCCAGCAACTCGGGTTGGGGCGTTCCTTGGGGTCCTCTTACCACCGGCGGCAAATGGACAAATGGGGAGAGAAGCCTTCATATCAAATTGCAAGAAACCTCTTGCTGGCTCTTTTGCGATAAGGACTTTTGTTCGCAACTCTTCTCCTTTATCAGTTATCCTCTGCATGGACAAGATTTCTGTTGTGAGATATCTGAACTGCTTGGGCGGGAGCAATTCAAAATCCCTTTCAGACATCCCGAAAGACTTTGTACATCACTGTCTGAGGAAAAAGATCTCTATCCAGGCCGAACACATCCCTGGCCTATCAAACTTTGCCGCATATTGGGTATCTTGGCATCTTCAAGATTCCAGCGATTGGAAACTACTTCCAAAAGTTTTCCTTGCCCTATGAGGGATCCTTTTGTAATAGATCTTTTCACCACCAGATTCAATTTCCAAATGAAACCATATTTCAGTTGGCCTCCAGATCCAGATGCCTCGTCAATAGATGCCTTTCTCCAATCCTGGCCGATTCAGGGAGCATATGCATTTCCTCCCTTTTCCATGATTCCAAGAACCCTGGCTCATGTTCGCAGGTCCCATATCTCCCCTCTGGCCAACCCAATCTTGGTATCCCTCCCTCCCTCTTGGAACTTTCCTTTCTTCCCCCTCTCCTCATTCCTCTCCTCACCAATTTTCTTCTGGACCCGTCAGATCATCCTCATCCCCTCATTCAAGACGGATCCCTCAACCTTGTAGCTTGGGCAATTTCAGGGGCTCCTGGACCCTCGAAGGGCTTTCGAAAAGATCTCAATCCCTTTTCCAAGAATCTTGGGCTCCAGGCACCAAAAAAGCATACTTTTCAGCCTGGTTTAGATGGTGTTCTCGAAGGAACTTGGATCCAGTTTGTGCCCCTCTTCATGAAATAATTAATTTGTCTTCTCTTTTCGATTATGGATTTGCTTATCGTTCCATTAATCTTGCCCGTTCTGCTATCTCTACTAGCCATGATTTAATTAATGAATCTCCTATTGGTAAACACCCCCACTTTTGTTAATTACTTAAAGCCGTTAGGATTAAAAATCCTCCTTCTTCAAAATCAGAGCCCTGATGAAGCCCAGTACTTTCACGCTAAGGATTATGGGTGAAACGCATGTTGGCAACTAATGGATCACTCACGGAAATCAGTCTAAGAAGAATCAGCAGTTTGTATATGCGGTGTGTGCAAATCAGCAAACCAATCATCCAGCAGCTTAGCAGCAAGGTTTGAGTGCAGCTAAGGCCGCAGCATTTGTGCTGTTATGAGAAAAATACTGTGAACTTAATACAGCGCTTCACGGACAGCGGACACTCTGCACCGATATTCGAGTAAGAGATGCGGTGGTCTACCATTCTGTTGCCTTGAATTGTTGATAATTTCCCCTGAAGGATAAAAGGAAGGAAGAATTGGGCCACAATCCATATACAGACCAGAAGGGAAGTCAAGGTAATAGTATTGCATTTTGGAAACTATGTATTGATCTCTGCTGAAATACAAAAGAGTGTAACCATATAAACCCTCACCTCTTAATGGGGGAAGGCACACACGTAAGTCTCTCACAGCTGCATAATAATATTGTGGGACTGTTTGTTCTTTTTTCAACTGAAGTGTGCTTTAAAGTTGTTTTGCTTTGATCAAGCCATATATGATCTTCAACACTTTATGCATAGATGAACTTTCATATTAGCTTTTTATGCTGATCAGCTTATTCATTCTTGCATGCATGCTCAGAAGTTCTATGTTGAAATTACAAACTTTTCACTTATATAATTTACATTTAAATTGGATACATCCAACAGTTCCTTTGACTGGACATTTTGTGTGTGCTTCATATTGAATTTTATTTTTAATAAATTCTTGTATGATATATGAATCTAGACTAGTTGTGTCTGTGTACGCTGATGAGCTAATTCATTTAACCAGGTAAAAAATTCAAGTGTGCTGAATTCCCTGTCTATCAGTGAGTGACACCCTAGAGGATGATTTTCACTCTCTCTCTTTTTACATTTTTTCATTATAATATCTAAAGGGTCTGCACCTCCTCCATACGAGGATTTCTTATTATATTAAAATATAAAAACAGCCTTTAAACACTAGTAACTTCTGTATTAAATTAATATCTTTAGAAAGTCCATTTAATGGCGAGAAAAACGATGTATAATATGTGTGGGTACAGTAAATGAGTAAGAGGAAAATTACAGCTAAACACAAACACCGCAGAAATGTAAAAATAGCCCTGGTCCCAAACAGTCAACAAATGGAAAAGTGCTCTGGTCACTAAGGGGTTAAACTTCTAAATGTCTGCCTGTTTATAACACAACAGAAAACCTCTCATAATCTCTTTTATTTGCTTTTCACAACAGGAGACTGCTAGTTTGTGTGGGCCATATAGATTACTTTGTGCTCAAACCCGTGGAGTTTTGCAGGACACAGCACTAATGCAAGTCAATAGGTAACACATTTTAAAAAACTAATGTGATCAGTGGGCAGTCTGCAGAGGCTTAGCTACAAGGTAATCACAGAGGTAAAAAGTGTATTAATTTAACCATGTTGGCTGCACAAAACTGGGGAATGGGTAATAAAGGGATTATCTATCTTTTTAAACAATTATGAGCATTTTTGAGTTGACTGCCCCTCTAACAAGCATTAACCCCTCAAGAACCGAGAATTGCAGAGAAAAAAAAAACATTTAGATACAGCTTGCAATTTTAATTTGCTTCTCTTGTTTTCCTTTGTTGAAGGAGCTGCAATACACTATTTGGAGCTAGCTGAACATATCAAGTGAGCCAATCACAAACAACATGGGTGCAGTCACACATTAGCAGCTAGGCTTCAGTAGTGGGCTGCTGCACTTAAGTATTTTCTACAAAGAATACTACGAGAACAAAGAAAATTAAATAATACAAGTATCGTAGGTTGGTTTATAACATTATGCTTGTTTTGAAGTGCGTAACACTACATAGAAATATTTTGCTGTATATTATATTCTGTTTGGCACTGAAGAGAACAATACAAGGACCTGCAAAAACCTTCTTCACTCTTTTTGTATATTTTTCACACAATTATTAGCCAAACTACATGAGTCGCAGGCCGTCCAAAATTGTTTAAGACTCTTAGCGAGTCCACAGTTCATTCATTACTTGTACACGTTTACACTTCAGGATCTGTCCTAGGTGTGAGCAGGGACTTTTAAACTGAGAGTGAAGAGTGGGAAACTTCATAGTGAGTAACTTTTGTGTAAATAAAATAGGAAAATAATATCATTGTGTACAAAATGTAAATATGTATGACTGTAAAAATAATTAGTGTATAAAAAGTACTTTCTCTTTTTTTTTTTTTTTAACTAAACATCGCAATGCATTATGGTTATGTAAATGAGCCTTACACGACCAGTCAGCTCTGTACGGAAGCTGAGATTAGTTGCAATTCAGCGCTGTGAGATGCGCTTTTGTACTGCTACTTCCATGCGAGTCTGTACTAGTTACAGGGATTAGGGGCATAGTGATATTGAATAAATACAGTAAATTCAGTTACCAATCACAATTTGGACAATTGTAAAACTATTATTAGACAATTTTACTTCGATCAATTTTGGAGTTGACTGTCTCTGTAAGGGGATAAACTTGCGTGATCTAATATGCTTTTCTTGGTATCCTTTGTTGAAGGAGCAGCAATACACTACTGGGAGCTAGCTGCACATATCAAGTGAGCCAATCACAAGCAACATGGGTGCATTAGCAGCTAGGCTCCCAGTAGTGGGCTGGTGCACCAAACCTTTTCTACAAAGAATATTACAAGATCAAATCAAATTAATTAATAGATATTGGACACTTGTTTACAAATTTATGCTCTAATTGTATCATGAAATGCATGAGCTAACATTGTTATATTTTGCTGTATAATTACCTCTATAGCACTCCCAGAAAATAAAACAATCTGCTGCAGTAGTCAACTTAAAGGGACAGTCAACAATAGAATTGTTATTGTTTTAAAAGATAGATAATCCCTTTATTACCTATTCCTAGGCTGACCATATTTCCTTGAGACAAAAACGGGACATTGAGCGGTCAAAAACGGGACGGGGTTAATATTCTTTATTTATATGAAAAAAAGTAAGATTTTAACAAAAGTTAACTTTTATGACATGAATTTAAACTATTGAGCCAACATTTATCCTTCAGTGACAGAAGAACGCATACAAAAATTTTTAGGTAGACGTAGAGCTAGAGGGGGACTGTATTTCATCATGATTGTACCATGAATATTTGTCTGATGAAACAAATTTACACAGCAAATTTCGGTCTTTCAACACCATATAATAAAACTTCTCACACTCCATGGGCTGATGTATCATGTATATGAAATTATTTTTACTCAAAATTTGATGCACACTGACTTATAAAGACACCCTATAAAATGCTTTTTATTATAACTGTTGTTAAGGGAAAGAAAATTACTTATACAATAACCATTCTAATGACGAAGGTTCCCTCCATTAGATCACATCCATCATGCCCCCCCCCCACACAATATTCATTAATATTAATATATATTATGGACTCATTGTCACTTTTAAACAGATGTATAGCCAAGCCAAATTTGTTGTTTAAACAAAGAAAATCAAAGAGAACATGCTTATATAATAAGAAGAGAGAGCTGATTCTGAAGCTTGTGAACAAAAGCATTACAATTTAATTTATCATACAAACAACAAACATGCTTTAAAAAAAGTGAGATTATCCTATGTTGTCAAGGCAAATTCCCCCATATTAACTGATTTTAAAGGGTAAAAGCCTCTGAACTTGCGTTTTAATATCTGGATAGTAGTTATAGATTTTTTTTAGCCGAGTTGCCCAAAATCATTGTTACACATGTAAATGGTGGAAGAACTGATAAAAATGTGGAACTACATAGTTACTTGATAATAACCGTTATTTTATAATGTCTGTAGTACAACCAGCACTGCAGCAGCATAATAATAATAAGAATATGATATAATAAATGACAATTAATTTAATTTAATTGATTGCCAGGCACAGACACTGGTCTTACCTTGGCCGTGCACAATTCCTGCAGAAGCTGAAGTTCAGAACATAGACTGTAGACAGTTGAATCGATCTACTTCCAGACCAGACCATAACACTAGTTTGTATGTTCACTTCACACGTCTGTGACACAAACAAGAAGAAGATGGCAACAAGAATTATCTCTCTGGTGTCTGGTGATGGTCAGGTCAGCCTATAATTTGGATGATGGCGAGGCAGCAGCTAAAGGCAGATGATTGATCATCACATCAGATCCAGATAATGACTGACTGAATCTCAGATATTTTTAGTCCGACTCCTGCCGACCCCTGTGCTGAGCCTGTCCTGAGTGTAAGTTACTAGTAAAGTATTGGCACTACTGCAGCTGAGCTAGCTAGTAATCTAACTTCCCTCACGCTGACCAGTGACCAGTCTCCCTCCTAGGCTCAGTCTGACAGCTCACGACTGAGTACTGACCTGCTGTAACTGACTCTTTATAGGCACCTATCAATGACACACCCCTAATTTTGAAGAGCACGGACGGCATAGACTGCTAAGACTGCATGAAGACTGCATGCTGTGGATCATGTGGGCACGGCCACCCAACCCCAACCCGGTTGCAGTTAAAAAAAGAAAAAGAAAAAAGTTTTTTTAAAAACTGCCCTCCCCGCCGGCCGGGAGTTTAAAAAAAATTTAAGTGGTGTGTGTGCAATAAAAAATTACACTTGCGCTGCCCGCACGGTCTGATAACCCTCAAAACGGGACAAAATGACTATTAATAAAGAAAAGACGGGACAGGGGAAAAAACATAAAATAACGGTACTGTCCCTTTCAAAACAGGACGTATGGTCAGCCTACCCATTCCCCAGTTTTGCATAACCAACACAGTTATATTAATGTACTTTTTACCTTTGTGATTACCTTGTATCTAGGAACCTTCTTCCAGCCCCCTGATCACATGACTGTGACTGTTTATTATCTATTGTCTTAAATTTAGCATTGTATTGTGCTAGATCTTAAATAACTTCCTGTGCCTGAACACAGTGTTATCTATATGGCCCACGTGTACTTTCTGCCTCTTTGTGTTGAAAAGAGATTTAAAAAGCATGTGATAAGAGGCAGCCCTCAAAGGCTTAGAAATTAGCATATGAGCCTACCTATGTTTAGTTTAAACTAAGAATACCAAGAGAAAAAAGCTAATTTGATGATAAAAGTAAATTGGAAAGTCAATTAAAATTAGAAGTCCTATATGAATAATGAAAGTTTAATTTATACTTGACTGTCCCTTTAACTTTTTACTACATTTACTTTTTTCATAGTCATCCTCATTTTTCTGTTTTTTTTTATCACCAATCCATTACTAGCCTAACTACACGAGTAGCAGGCATTCTAAAACTGTTTTGATTCAAGAGTCCACGAATTATCCTTATGAATGGTTTTATACTTCAGGATCTGTCCTAGGTGTGAGCAAGGGCTTTTCTACTGAGAGTGAGGGGTGGGAAACTTCATACTGAGTAGCTGTTGTGTAAATAAAATAGGAAAATAATATAATTGTGTACAAAATATAAATAAATATGTATGACTGTTAAAACAATTAGTGTATTAAAAAAAAGTACTTACTCTTTTTTAACTAAACATCGCAATGCATTGTGGTTATGTAAATGAGCCTTACACGACCAGTCAGCTCTGTGCGGAAGCTGAGAGTTTAGTTGCAATTCAGCGCTGTGAGATGCGCTTTTGTACTGTTACTTCCATGCGAGTCTGTACTAGTTACAGGGATTAGGGGCATAGTGATATCGAATAAATACAGTAAATTCAGTTGCCAATCACGATTTAGACAATTGTAAAACTATTATTAGACAATTTTACCTCGATCAATTTTGGAGTTGACTGTCTCTTTAAGGGGAGAAAAATTAACAGTACACTGTGCCTTTAACAAGCTTTAACCCTTTAAAGATTGATACTTGCAGATAAAAACTATTTAGATACAGCTTGCAATTTTACACGTTTTAATGTACTTGCGTAATCGAATATGCTTCTCTTGGTATCCTTTGTTGAAGGAGCAGCAATACACTACTGGGAGCTAGCTGCACATATCAAGTGAGCCAATCACAAGCAACATGGGTGCATTAGCAGCTAGGCTCCCAGTAGTGGGCTGGTGCACCAAGCCTTTTCTACAAAGAATATTACAAGATCAAATCAAATTAATTAATAGAAATATTGGACAATTGTTTACAAATTTATGCTCTAATTGTATCATGAAATGCATGAGCTAACATTGTTATATTTTGCTGTATAATTACCTCTATTAGCACTCCCAGAAAACAAAACAATCTGCTGCGGTAGTCTTAACTTTATACTACATTTTTTTATTTTTTTTTTAGTCATATTAATTTTTCTGTTTTTTATCACCATCACTAGCCTAACTACACGAGTAGCAGGCTTCAGAAATTGTTGTGATCCAAAAGTCCACAAATCATCCTTACTTATAAAGGTTTTATACTTCAGGATCTGTCCTAGGTGTGAGCAATGGCTTTTCTACTGAGAGTGAGGGGTGGGGGAAACTTCATACTGAGTAGCTGTTGTGTAAATAAAATAGGAAAATAATATAATTGTGTACAAAATATAAATAAATATGTATGACTGTTAAAACAATTAGTGTATTAAAAAAAGTACTTTCTCTTTTTTTAACTAAACATCGCAATGCATTATGGTTATGTAAATGAGCCTTACACGACCAGTCAGCTCTGTACGGAAGCTGAGAGTTTAGTTGCAATTCAGCGCTGTGAGATGCGCTTTTGTACTGTTACTTCCATGCGAGTCTGTACTAGTTACAGGGATTAGTGGCATAGTGATATCGAATATATACAGTAAATTCAATTACCAATCACGATTTAGACAATTGTAAAACTATTATGAGACAAATTTACTTCGATCAATTTTGGAGTTGACTGTCTATTTAAGGGGAGAAAAATGTACAGTAAACTGTTCCTTTAACAAGCTTTAAGGGCCAATAATTGCAGAGAAAAACTAGATACAGCTTGCAATTTTACAAGTTTTAATGTACTTTCATAATCGAATATGCTTCTATTGGTATCCTTTGTTGAAGGAATAGCAATACACTACTGGGAGCTAGCTGAACATATCAAGTGAACCAATCACATACACAAATTAGCAGCTAGCTCCCAGTAGAGGTCTTCTGCACCAAGCCTTTTTTACAAAGAATATTACAAGACCAAATCAAATAATAGAAATATTGGATACTTGTGTACAACATCTCTGCTCTAATTGATTCATGTAATACTTGAGTAAGCATTGTTATATTCTGTTGAATCTATGTCGCACTTCAGAAAACTAAACAAACCGTGTGTATTCTTAAATTTCAATAGGTTAATATATTATTGTTTGTTTGTTTTTCTCAACATTATAGCCTAACTACAAGAATAGCAGGCATTCAAAAAATTTTTTTAACTCATAGAGAGTTCACAAATCATTCAACTACTTATTGATGATTCAGGATCTGTGCTAGGTGTGAGCAGGGGCTTTCACACTGAGAGTGATGAGTGAGAAATTTCATACTAACTAGCTTTTGTGTAAATAAAACAGGACAATAATATAGTGTGCAAATTGTACATAAGTATAACTGATAAAACAAATCATGTATAAATAATTACTTTCTCTTTTTTAACTAAAGATCGCAATGCATTGTGGTTATGTAAATGAGCCTTACACGACCAGTCAGCTCTGTACGGAAGCTGAGAGTTTAGTTGCAATTCAGCGCTGTGAGATGCGCTTTTGTACTGTTACTTCCATGTGACTAGTTACAGGGATTAGGGGCATAGTGATATCGAATAAATACAGTAAATTCAGTTACCAATCACGATTTGGACAATTGTAAAACTATTATTAGACAATTTTACTTCGATCAATTTTGGAGTTGACTGTCTCTTTAAGGGGAGAAAAATTAAAGGGACAGTACACTGTAAAATTGTTTTTCCATTAGTGTATTTAAATTACTTGTTATATCAACTGCAGAGTATAAAATATTTGAGAAATTCCATTTTCATGCTTATTTGTGTATATGAAGTAGCTGATTTTGTGCTTTGAAACCACAGCCTATTACAATGGGTTGAACTTAAAGGTGATAGATATCATTATGTTCTAAGTTTGTGTAAACAGACTTGCTTCCTTATCTTTTATTTGGCTGCAAGACCAAAGCTCAATACATAGAGAGAACAATGGAAATTGATAATTTTATTACTTAACTATCCTGCATCCCACTGAGAGTGTAATCTCTTCTGCTGGCTGTGTATACTTAGGCTATTCAATAGCCTATACTCCAGTATTAATTTGTTCAGTATAGGTAGCAATACCACAGGCTAAATCAGCTATTTCAAATGCTGAAATAGGAGTAAAGGAGCTACTTGTAACCAATTTAATACACTCTAGCAAGTTAAAAGGATCATTGGGAATAATTTAAAGGGGAGAAAAATGTTGGGTGAACAGTCCCTTTAACAGTACACTGTGCCTTTAACAAGCTTTAAGCCTTTAAGGACTGATACTTGCAGAGAAAAACTATTTAGATACAGCTTGCGATTTTACACGTTTTAATGTACTTGCATAATCCAATATGCATCTCTTGGTATCCTTTGTTGAAGGAGCAGCAATACACTACTGGGAGCTAGCTGAACATATCAAGTGAGCCAATCACAAGCAACATGGGTGCATTAGCAGCTATGCTGCCAGTAGTGGGCTGGTGCACCAAACCTTTTCTACAAAGAATATTACAAGATCAAATCAAATTAATAGAAATATTGGACACTTGTTTACAAATTTATGCTCAGTCAATTGTATCATGAAATGCATGAGCTAACATTGTTATATTTTGCTGTATAATTACCGCTATAGCACTCCCATAACACTAAACAATATGTTGCGGTAATCAACTTAACTTTTTACTACATTTATTTTTTTTGTAGTCATATTAATTTTTCAGTTTTTTATCACCATCACTAGCCTAACTACATGAGCAGAAAGAATTCAAAAATTGTTTTGATTCATGAGTCCACTAATCATCCTAACTTATAAATGTGTGACACTTCAGGATCTGTCCTAGGTGTGAGCAAGGGCTTTTCTACTGAGAGTGAGGGGTGGGAAACTTCATAATAAGTAGCTGTTGTGTAAATAAAATAGGAAAATAATATAATTGGGTACAAAATGTAAATAAATATGTATGACTGTTAAAACAATTAATGTATAAAAAAAAAGTACTTCCTCTTTTTAACCCCTTAGTGACCAGAGCACTTTTCCATTTTCTGTCCGTTTGGGACCAAGGCTATTTTTACATTTTTGCGGTGTTTGTGTTTAGCTGTAATTTTCTTCTTACTCATTTACTGTACCCACACATATTATATACCGTTTTTTTCGCCATTAAATGGACTTTCTAAAGATTCCATTATTTTCATCATATCTTATAATTTACTATAAAAAAAATGATAAAATATGAGGAAAAATGGAAAAAAACACACTTTTTCTAACTTTGACCCCCAAAATCTGTTACATATCTAAAACCACCAAAAAACACCCATGCTAAATAGTTTCTAAATTTTGTCCTGAGTTTAGAAATACCCAATGTTTACATGTTCTTTGCTTTTTTTGCAAGTTATAGGGCCATAAATACAAGTAGCACTTTGCTATTTCCAAACCATTTTTTTCCAAAATTAGCGCTAGTTACATTAGAACACTGATATCTTTCAGGAATCCCTGAATATCCCTTGACATGTATATATATTTTTTTAGAAGACATCCCAAAGTATTGATCTAGGCCCATTTTGGTATATTTCATGCCACCATTTCACCGCCAAATGCGATCAAATAAAAAAAAAAAGTAAAATTTTTAAAAATTTTAGGTTTCTCACTGAAATCATTAACAAACATTTTGTGCAATTATGGCACAAATGGTTGTAAATGCTTCTCTGGGATCCCCTTTGTTCAGAAATAGCAGACATATATCGCTTTGGCGTTGTTTTTAAGTAATTAGAAGTCCGCTAAATGCTGCTGCACACCACAAGTGTATTATGCTCAGCAGTGCAGGGGTTAATTAGGGAACTTGTAGGGAGCTTGTAGGGTTAATTTTAGCTTTAGTGTAGTGTAGTAGACAACCCCAAGTATTGATCTAGGCCCATTTTGGTATATTTCAGGCCACCATTTCACCGCCAAATACGATTAAATTAAAAAAAATAGTCAACTTTTTCACAAACTTTAGGTTTCTCACTGAAATTATTTAGAAACAACTTGTGCAATTATGGTACAAATGGTTGTAAATGATTCTCTGGGATCCCCTTTGTTCAGAAATAGCAGACATATATGGCTTTGGTGTTGCTTTTTGGTAATTAAAAGGCCGCTAAATGCCACTGCGCACAAAACGTGAATTATGCCCAGCAGTGAAGGGGTTAATTAGGTAGCTTGTAGGGAGCTTGCAGGGTTAATTTTAGCTTTAGTGTAGAGATCAGCTTCCCACCTGACACATCAGACCCCCTGATCCCTCCCATAGAGCTCTCTTCCCTCCCCCACCCCACAATTGTCCCCGCCATCTTAAGTACTGGCAGAAAGTCTGCCAGTACTAAAATAAAAGGTTTTTTTTTTTACTTTTTTTTTTAAGCATATTTACATATGCTGCTATGTAGGATCCCCCCTTAGCCCCCAACCTCTCTGATCCCCCCCAAAACAGCTCTCTACCCCCCCCCCACTGCCTTATTGGGGGCCATCTTGGGTACTGGCAGCTGTCTGCCAGTACCCAGTTTGCATATAAAAATGGTTTTTTTTCATTTATTTCAGTTTTTTCTGTAGTGTAGCTCCCCCCCTCCCAGATCCCTTCCATTACGTTTTATTTTTATTATTTTGTACAAAAATATGTACAAGTTTCTGTAGTGTAAGCGGTTCCCACCCGCTCCCTCCCCGTGCACGCGCCCTCCCGCCGCCCCCTGTGCACGCGCGCGCGCGCCTGTGCGCGCCCCCGGCGATCCCGCCCCCGATCCCGCCCCCCTCTCTGACTAAGAAGCCATCGATGGCCGCCCACCCACCTCCCATTTACGCTCCCACCCACCAACGAATGCGGCCATCGATGTCCGGTGCAGAGAGGGCCACAGAGTGGCTCTCTCTGCACCGGAGGGGCAAAAATTGTTATTGCAGGATGCCTCGATATCGAGGCATCCTGCAATAACCGGAAAGCAGCTGGAAGTGATCAGGATCGCTTCCAGCTGCTTTCCAAACCGAGGACGTGCAGGGTACGTTCTCAGGCATTAACTGCCTTTTTTCTGAGGACGTACCCTGCACGTCCTCGGTCGTTAAGGGGTTAAACTAAACATTGCAATGCATTATGGTTATGTAAATGAGCCTTACACGACCAGTCAGCTCTGTACGGAAGCGGAGATTAGTTGCAATTCAGCGCTGTGAGATGCGCTTTTGTACCTTTTTACTTCGATCAATTTTGGAGTTGACTGTCTCTTTAAGGCGAGAAAAATTTACAGTACACTGTGCCTTTAACAAGCTTTAACCCTTTAAGGGCCGATAATTGCAGAGAAAAACTAGATACAGCTTACAATTTTACACGTTTAAATGTACTTTCATAATCTAATATGCTTCTATTGGTATACTTTGTTGAAGGAGCAGCAATACACTACTGGGAGCTAGCTGAACATATCAAGTGAGCCAATCTCAAGCAAAATTGGTGCAGTCACCTATCAGTAGCTAGGCTCCCAGTAGTGGGCTACTGCACTTAAGCATTTTCTTCAAAGAATATTGCAAGACCAAATAAAATCTATTAATAAAATTATTGGACAGTTGTTTATAACTTTACGCTCTAGTTGTATCATGAAATGCACGAGCAAGCATTGTTGTATTGTGCTGTATAATTATCTATATGACACTCCAGGAAACATCACTAGACAACTTGCAGGGATAATCCCTTTATTACCCATTCCCCTGTTTTGCATAACCAACACAGTTATATTAATATACTTTTTACCTCTGTGATTACCTTGTATCTAGGAACCTTCTTCCAGCCCCCTGATCACATGACTGTGACTGTTTATTATCTATTGTCTTAAATTTAGCATTGTTTTGTGCTAGATCTTAAATAACCCCCTGTGCCTGAACACAGTGTTATCTATATGGCCCACGTGTACTTTCTGTCTCTTTGTGTTGAAAACAGATTTAAAAAGCCTGTGATAAGAGGCAGCCCTCAAAGGCTTAGAAAGTAGCATATGAGCCTACCTATGTTTAGTATAAACTAAGAACTAGTGATGTCCAGTTCATGAACGAATCGTTTATTTGAACTGGTTCTTTTCACTGAACTGTATGAATCAGTTCACCAGACTGAACTGAATCCTTTCAAACAGTTCACTTCCTGAGTCTGCAGCAGCACTGGTAATACGATTCTAGAGTGTGTACTGCTTCTGCTAACTCCTCCTTTGCAATGAATCAGACAGCCTCACTCTAGGATCATATTACCAGTACTGTTACTGATTCAAGAAGTGAACTGTTTGCAAACGAATCAGTGTACTGTTAACTCCTTTGCAATGAATCATTTAGTTAACAGTACACTGATTCAAAGATACCCCTAACTGCACCTAAATTAACCCTTACAAAAGTAGCAGGTCTCAACCTTATATTTATAAACCAAAACTCTGTATGGCTTATAAATAAATATAAGGTTGAGACCTGCTGCTTCTGTAAGGGTTAATTTAAGGTGCAGTTAGAGGTATATTTGAATCAGTGTACTGTTAACTGAACGATTCATTGCAAAGGAGTCAGTTAACAGTACACTGATTCAAATATACCCCAAACTGCACCTTAAATTAACCCTTAGAGAAGCAGCAGGTCTCACCCTTATATTTATTTATAAGCTATACAGAGTAGATATGCATATCTTAGGAAAATACATACAACACAGTACATAGAACAGAGTATACAGCATGCTCTGTTCTATGTACTGTGTTGTATGTATCTGTGAAGGAGCCAACGCTGCCTGGCTGTGAGGACTCAGGAGGAGCTGAACTGTTAGACACTGAATCATGAGTCATGATAGATATAGAGCGTCACACAACTCACACAGTCAGTGACTTATGATTCAGAAACGAATCTGCGGCTCTACAGTTCACCTACTGAACATGAGGTAGAGCCTCTATCTCATGTTCAGTAGGTGAACTGGTGAATCGGTTCAGTTAATTGAACCGATTCACCCAGAAGAACAGAACTTCCCATCTCTACTAAGAACACCAAGAGAAAAAAAGCAAATTTGATGACTAAAGTAAATTGGAAAGTTAATTAAAAGTCCTATCATCTGAATAATGAAAGTTTAATTTAAAGTAGACTGTCCCTTTAAGTCTTTTCCTTACATAATTATCAGCCTGCTTGCCTAACTGCAGGCTTACAAAAATTTTGGCAAGAGTCCACAAGCCATATTTCTGGTGATAATTTCCACAGGGCTCTATCCTAGCTGTATACAGGGACATTTTGACTGAGAGTGAGAATTAAGAAACTTCCTAGTGAGTACTTATCTATAAACAATATGAACAGAAAATCACTGCATGCAAAATGTAAACATGTATAAATGTTAACCTTTTAACGCCGTTATGCCGTTCTATTCCGTCATATTTACACTGGGCTTTAAAGCCGTTATGACGGAATAGAACCTCATAACAAACGGCTGTCCTGAAGCCTTCTGTGCTTCAAGGACTTGATCGCGGTCTGGAGGGCGTTCCTAGGGTTGTAGGGACGCCCCCCAGATGCGATCCAATAATTGTCTACATCGCAACAGGTGTTCCGATGTAGGCACTTTAACCCTGTCACGAAAGGGTTAAAACCATATAGCGTACAAAGAAGCTCTTGTTTGTAAAAATGAACATCGCAATGCATTATGGTTATGCAAAATAAGTTACACAACCAGTTGTACGGAAGCCGAGTGTAGTTGCAATTCAGTGCTGTGAGATGCGCTGTAATTCTATGTAACTTACATGAGCGTTGTACTTTGTTGCAGTGAAAATGTTCTCTAGTTATGTGCCAGTAACTTGTGCATACGCATTATCAATCTATTACTACTAAGTAGAAGCCTCAGACTGTTTACTTAATAAGAGAGAATAATTATTTCCTAGTAAGGAGTTATTTAATTATCGCAGTGCATTATGGATTTATGTAAATAAATCTACACTTCCAGTTAGTTCAGTACTGAAGTTCAGTGACTTTATAAGGGTTAAATTATCATATAAATATACATAAGGAAAGTCCATGTGAAAGGGACATTGTACACTAGATTGTTCTCTGCATAAATGTTTAGCAGGTAATCTATTTATATAGCCCATCTGTGAGTGATTTATGAAACAATGTAATGTATAGTTTTGCTTTATATGTTGTTTAAATAACATTGTGCTGATTTCAGATTCCTAGCAAACCCCCAAATTTCAGAAGTCTACAGACTACTGTGTGTGTAATGGGTCTTTTAATATAAACAATAGAATTAAAATATACAAATTCTTTATCACTAAAACCACACACAGAACCTCCTTAACTTACCCCAGTTTGATACTTAGACAGAGCAATTGAAAATGAACAATTCAGTACTTTTCTTTACTACCCCCACAAGGGGTGGGCAGGGCCGGTGCTAGGATTTTTGGCTACACAGGCAAAGACACATTTTGCCGCCCCCCCCAAAAAAAAAAAAAAAAAAAAAAAAGATATACCCTGCTACTTAATAAAATGTTCTTGTAATGTGTACTAGCAATTTCTGCATGGTATAATGTGCAGGTAACAACATTTACCTACACACACACACACAATTTTACACATGCATACATATTTTCACACACATACACACACATACATTTACACATACATACACACACACACACTCTTACACATATATACACATTTATATACACACACACACACATTTACATAGACATTTACACACACATACATATACATTTACACATACATACATACACATTTACACATACATACACACACATTTACACATACATACACACATATTTACACATACATACACACATATTTACACATACATACACACATATTCACACATATTTACACATCAATACACTACTGGGAGCTAGCTGAACACTTCAGATGAGCCAATTATGAGAGACTTGTGCAGTGCTCTATTCACTACCTAATATGCTTCTCCACACTAAATACCAAAAGAAGAAAGCAGATAAAGAAAGTAAGCGTTTCGCGAATATGTTAATAATCAGTCCACCTTATTCGTTATAAAAAATTATAAAATAGTAGGTTTGTGACTAAAAATAATGATGTGGTTTATGGTTTCAACAGTACATCTGTAAATTCAGTAATTAAGTCTTTTCTTTACATTATTATTTGCCTGCTTGCCTAATTGCAGGCTTACAAAAATTTAAAATTATAGCAAGAGTCCACAAGCCATATTTCTGGTAATTATTTCACCAGGGCTCTATCCTAGCTGTATACAGGGACATTTTGACTGAGAGTGAGAATTAAGAGACTTCCTGGTGAGTACTTATCATCTATAAACAATATGAACAGAAAATCACTGCATGCAAAATGTAAACATGTATAGATGTTAAAAACATATAGCGTACAAATAAGCTCTTTTTTGTAAAAATGAACATCGCAATGCATTATGGTTATGCAAAATAAGTTACACAACCAGTTGTACAGAAGCCGAGTGTAGTTGCAATTCAGTGCTGTGAGATGCGCTGTAATTCTATGTAACTTACATGAGCATTGTACTTTGTTGCAGTGAAAATGTTCTCTAGTTATGTGCCAGTAACTTGTGCATACGCATTATCAATCTATTACTACTAAGTAGAAGCCTCAGACTGTTTACTTAATAAGAGAGAATAATTATTTCCTAGTAAGGAGTTATTTAATTATCGCAGTGCATTATGGATTTATGTAAATAAATCTACACTTCCAGTTAGTTCAGTACTGAAGTTCAGTGACTTTATAAGGGTTAAATTATCATATAAATATACATAAGGAAAGTCCATGTGAAAGGGACATTGTACACTAGATTGTTCTCTGCATAAATGTTTAGCAGGTAATCTATTTATATAGCCCATCTGTGAGTGATTTATGAAACAATGTAATGTATAGTTTTGCTTTATATGTTGTTTAAATAACATTGTGCTGATTTCAGATTCCTAGCAAACCCCCAAATTTCAGAAGTCTACAGACTACTGTGTGTGTAATGGGTCTTTTAATATAAACAATAGAATTAAAATATACAAATTCTTTATCACTAAAACCACACACAGAACCTCCTTAACTTACCCCAGTTTGATAGTTAGACAGAGCAATTGAAAATGAACAATTCAGTACTTTTCTTTACTACCCCCACAAGGGGTGGGCAGGGCCGGTGCTAGGATTTTTGGCTACACAGGCAAAGACACATTTTGCCGCCCCCCCCCCCAAAAAAAAAAAAAAAAAAAGATATACCCTACTACTTAATAAAATGGTCTTGTAATGTGTAGTAGCAATTTCTGCATGGTATAATGTGCAGGTAACAACATTTACCTACACACACAATTTTACACATGCATACATATTTTCACACACATACACACACATACATTTACACATACATACACACACACACACTCTTACACATATATACACATTTATATACACACACACACACATTTACATAGACATTTACACACACATACACATTTACACTTATATACATACACATTTACACATACATACACACACATTTACACATACATACACACATACACATACATACACACATATTTACACATACATACACACATATTTACACATACATACACACATATTCACACATATTTACACATTTACACATACATACACACACAAATTTACACATACATACACACATTTACACATACATACACACACATACACACACATTTACACATACATACACACATATTTACACATACATACACACATTTACACATACATACACACACATATTTACACATACATACATACACACACACACACACATTTACACATACATACACACACATTTACACATACATACACACACATATTTACACATACATACACACACACACATTTACACATACATCCACACACACACATTTACACATACATACATACACACACACACATTTACCCATACATACACACACATATTTACACATACATACACACACATATTTACACATACATACACACACACATATTTACACATACATACACACACATATTTACACATACATACACACACATATTTACACATACATACATGCATACATGTTTAGAGCAGCATAAGTGTCATATCACTTATTGAAATCACATATTATATCCCCAAGTTGAGCTGAACTAGCAAACACTTCAGTTCAGTGAACACTACAGACACAGCCGAGCAAAACTCTCTCCCTACCCATCCCCCTCTCCTGTTTGCCTACCCTCTGCTTACTGTGAGGGGCTTGTGTCCGATTTCCCAGTTAAATTGTGACCACTGACCTCCCTCTGCAGGAACAGCTCCCTGGCTTATTAATCTTGTTGTTTAACACAGAACGGCATCTCTCTGCACGGAGCTTGGACTGCATTAAGCAGATACTCCCACAAATCATGGCACTAAGGACAAACACAGCGCTCCCCAATCAAAATTGTCCATTTTAGAACATTAACATTTATCATATATTCAACAGCTCTGCATTACTGCATGCATAAATCAGAACAAATATATATATATATATATTTAAAAAAACAAAGCAAGCTTGTCCTTTAAAAGCAAGTGTTTATTTAAGCAAATGGTTCAGGACATGCAGCATGGAAAATAGCTCAGACAGTGAAGTAAAAGTAAACTTGTACTTAACTGTCTGATATATTTTGCATGGTGACGTTTCTGAGCCGTTTGCTTAAATAAACACTTACTTTTACAGGACAGGCTTTGTTTTTTTACTGCTTTAGTACAGGCTTTGCTTTACCTGCTGTGACTGCTGCCAAATCAGAACTGCTGAGCTACTTGCAAGTTACAACACAAATCTGTTCCAGGATAGCGTGACTCCTGCATAGCTGCTCCAGCAGCTCCACCCCCTCCTCCTTTCCCTACAGAAGCCCGCACGCACTGAACAGATGCAGCCTGTGCTGTGCGCGCGGGAAACATTTGATTTGAATTTAAGACAATATGTAGCACAGCAGTAGTATAAGCGCCACGGCACCCCAATTTCCCAATTCCCCCAAAGAAAATTCAAGGTTGCCTGGACTGGAGGCGGACCGCAAATGTAAAAAAAAAAAAAATGTTGCTGCTGCTTGTCACCGGCTGAGCCTGTTTGCGCCCCAATACTGTGGCGCCCTAAGGCCATTGCCTAACTTACCTATAGGCAAGCGCCGGCCCTGGGATTTATGAACCTGATTATGCTTACATAGCTTCTATATTGAATGCTTAAAGGGACAAGGAACCCAAAATTATTATTTTATGATTTCGATAGAGCTTTGACTTTTAAGCAACTTTCTAATTTACTTTTATTAACTAATTTATTTCATTCTCTTGGCATTGTTTTGTTGAAGGAACATCAATACACTACTGGGAGCTAGCTGAACACTTCAGATGAGCCAATTATGAGACTTGTGCAGTGCTCTATTCACTACCTAATATGCTTCTCCACACTAAATACCAAAAGAAGAAAACAGATAAAGAAAGTAAGCGTTTCGCGAATGTGTTAATAATCGGTCCACCTTATTCGTTATAGAAAATTATAAAATAGTAGGTTTGTGACTAAAAATAATGATGTGGTTTATGGTTTCAACAGTACATCTGTAAATACAGTAATTAAGTCTTTTCTTTACATTATTATTAGCCTGCTTGCCTAATTGCAGGCTTACAAAAATTTAAAATTATAGCAAGAGTCCACAAGCCATATTTCTGGTAATTATTTCACCAGGGCTCTATCCTAGCTGTATACAGGGACATTTTGACTGAGAGTGAGAATTAAGAAACTTCCTAGTGAGTACCTATCATCTATAAACAATATGAACAGAAAATCACTGCGTGCAAAATGTAAACATGTATAAATGTTAAAAACATATAGCGTACAAATAAGCTCTTTTTTGTAAAAATGAACATCGCAATGCATTATGGTTATGCAAAATAAACCTTATACGACTAGCTGTATGGAAGCCGAGTGTAGTTGCAATTCAGTGCTGTGAGATGCGCTGTAATTCTATGTAACTTACATGAGCGTTGTACTTTGTTGCAGTGAAAATGTTCTCTAGTTATGTGCCAGTAACTTGTGCACACGCATTAGCAATCTATTACTACTAAGTAGAAGCCTCAGACTGTTTACTTAATAAGAGAGAATAATTATTTCCTAGTAAAGAGTTCTTTAATTATTGCAGTGCATTATGGTTTTATGTAAATAAATCTACACTTCCAGTTAGTTCAGTACTGAAGTTCAGTGACTTTATAAGGGTTAAATTATCATATAAATATACATAAGGAAAGTCCATGTGAAAGGGACATTGTACACTAGATTGTTCTCTGCATAAATGTTTAGCAGGTAATCTATTTATATAGCCCATCTGTGAGTGATTTATGAAACAATGTAATATATAGTTTTGCTTTATATGTTGTTTAAATAACATTGTGCTGATTTCAGATTCCTAGCAAACCCCCAAATTTCAGATCTCTACAGACTACTGTGTGTGTAATGGGTCTTTTAATATAAACAATAGAATTAAAATATACAAATTCTTTATCACTAAAACCACACACAGAACCTCCTTAACTTACCCCAGTTTGATACTTAGACAGAGCAATTGAAAATTAACAATTCAGTACTTTTCTTTACTACCCCCACAAGGGGTGGGATTTCTTAACCTGATTATGCTTACATAGCTTTCTATATTGAATGCTTAAAGGGACACTGAACCCAATTTTTGTTATTTGTGATTCAGATAGAGCATGCAATTTTAAGCAACTTTCTAATATACTCCTATTATCAAATTTTCTTCATTCTCTTGGTATCTTTATTTGAAATGCAAGAATGTAAGTTTAGATGCCGGACTATTCTTGGTGAACAATCTGGGTTGTTCTTGCTGATTGGTGGATAAATTCATCCACCAATAAAAAAGTGCTGTCCACAGCCTGAACCAAAAAAAAGCTTAGATGCCTTCTTTTTCAAATAAAGATAGCAAGAGAATGAAGAAAAATTGATAATAGGAGTAAATTAGAAAGTTGCTTAAAATTGCATGCTCTGTCTGAATCAGAAAAAAAAATTGGGTTCAGTGTTCCTTTAAAGGGACAAGGAACCCAAAATTATTCTTTCATGATTTCGATAGAGCTTTGACTTTTAAGCAACTTTCTAATTTACTTTTATTAACTAATTTATTTCATTCTCTTGGCATCATTTTGTTGAAGGAGCATCAATACACTACTGGGAGCTAGCTGAGCACTTCAGATGAGCCAATTATGAGAGACTTGTCCAGTCACTAATTAGCAGTTAGCTCCAGATAGTGCTCTATTGACTACCTAAATATGCTTCTCCACACCAAATACAAAGAGATAAAAAGTAGATAAAGATAAATAATGTAAGCGTTTTGGGAATGTGTTAATAATCGGTCCACATTATTCATTATAGAAAATTGTAAAACGACAGTAAGTTTGTAGAAAGAAAATAATTATTTGGTTAATGGTTTCAACAGTACATATTTCTCTACAGTAATTAAGTCTTTTCTTTACATTATTATCAGCCTGCGTGCCTAATTGCAGGCATACAAAAATTTTGACAAGAGTCCACAAGCCATACTTCTGGATATTTTTTCCACAGGGCTCTATCCTAGCTGTATACAGGGACATTTTGACTGAGAGTGAGAATTAAGAAACTGCCTGGTGAGTATCTATCATCTATAAACAATATGAACAGAAAATCACTGCGTGCAAAATGTAAACATGTATAAATGTTAAAAACATATAGCGTACAAATAAGCTCTTTTTCGTAAAAATGAACATCGCAATGCATTATGGTTATGCAAAATAAACCTTATACGACTAGCTGTACGGAAGCCAAGTGTAGTTGCAATTCAGTGCTGTGAGATGCGCTGTAATTCTACGTAACTTACATGAGCGTTGTACTTTGTTGCAGTGAAAATGTTCTCTAGTTATGTGCCAGTAACTTGTGCATACGCATTATCGATCTATTACTACTAAGTAGAAGCCTCAGACTGTTTACTTAATAAGAGAGAATAATTATTTCCTAGTAAAGAGTTCTTTAATTATTGCAGTGCATTATGGTTTTATGTAAATAAATCTACACTTCCAGTTAGTTCAGTACTGAAGTTCAGTGACTTTATAAGGGTTAAATTATCATATAAATATACATAAGGAAAGTCCATGTGAAAGGGACATTGTACACTAGATTGTTCTCTGCATAAATGTTTAGCAGGTAATCTATTTATATAGCCCATCTGTGAGTTCTTTAATTATTGCAGTGCATTATGGTTTTATGTAAATAAATCTACACTTCCAGTTAGTTCAGTACCAGTGGCGACTCTAGGAATAATATATAGGGGGGGCACATAAGATACCACAGTCAAAACTGGGGGGCACTAATAATTTTCACCACTAAATCATACCACTGAAAATAAACTAAGTAAATATATATAAATAAGATTCCAAAAATACCAGAGTAATGCGGTATGCAATTATACCTTTTTATTGTACTAACCTAATTACTTAAAAAACAAGCTTCCAAGTTTTACTTTCTTCCTCAGGTATTGTTTCAGACCTGAGAAAGAGAGAGGAAAACTCTCAAAATATTTTCTTTATAGTTTAAATACACACACACAGACACATACACAGACACATAAATACACACACACAGACACATACAAAGAAACATAAATACACACACAGACACATAAATAGACATACACAGACACATAAATACACACACACAGACACATAAATACACACACACAGACACATAAATAGACATACACAGACATATACAGACACATAAATACACACACAAGTATACACACACAGAGATACATACACACAGTTACACACAGTTAGTATCTCAGTATTGCAACATCTACCCCTCACACATAAAACTCTTTGCTATGCTGGCAGTGCCACACCTATACATCTGACACAACTCTCTTGTCTATAAATGGAAGCTTGCAATACTGAGATACTAACTACTGAATATACCTGAGGTTTAGGTAGGGAAGTATAGAAATGCTGGAATTGCTCTACAGCAAGAGACTGACTGAGGTAGTTGCTATAGGCTAAACTTTGGGTATAATAGTGTAGGACATGCAGAGCTTGCTGTAGACTAGCTGAGGGAATATGTAAGAGTTCCATATGCTACTTTAGGTATTAAAATATAAATTCAGGCTCCTGCTGACTTGTGAGCAGCTGGCAGTTTAACAAGTTGTCACAATACATTTAGCAAGTTTTAGCTAAGCTGAGCAACAATTATCCTGACTGATATGCACCAATAAATATAATCAATATTTCTTACAAAAACACAATTTGAAGTCCCTGTGTGTGTGTATTTGTGTATATATGTATGTATGTATGTATGTGTGTGTATGTATTTGTGTGTGTGTATGTATGTATGTATGTATAATGTGTGTATGTATGTGTATGTAAGTATATATGTGTGTGTATGTATGTGTATTTATGCATGTATGTAACTGTGTGTGTATGTATGTATAATGTGTGTGTGTGTATAAATATTTATGTATGTGTATGTAAGTATATATGTGTGTGTATGTATATATGTATGTATGTGTGTGTATGTATTTGTGTGTTTAACTATGTGTGTATATGTATGTGTATGTATGTATGTATTTGTGTGTGTGTGTGTATGTACTGTATGTGTGTATGTATGTATGTATGTATGTATAATGTGTGTATGTATGTGTATGTAAGTATATATGTGTGTGTATGTATATGTGTATTTATGCATGTATGTAACTGTGTGTGAATGTATGTATAATGTGTGTGTATAACTATTTATGTATATGTATGTAAGTATATATGTGTATGTATATATGTATGTGTGTGTGTGTATTTGTGTGTGTGTGTGTGTGTATGTACTGTATGTGTGTATGTATGTGTGTATAATGTGTGTATGTATGTATGTATGTGTATGTAAATATAAATGTGTATGTATGCATGTATGTAACTGTGTGTATATGTATGTATAATGTGTGTGTGTAACTATTTATGTATGTGTATGTAAGTATATATGTGTGTGGATTTATGTGTATGTATATGTGTATGTGTGTATGTATGTGTGTCTGTGTGTATATGTGTGTGTATGTGTGTGTATGTGTGTGTAACTGTCTGTGTATGTATACCTAAACCTCAGGTATATTCAGTAGTTACTATCTCAGTATTGCCACATCTACCCCTCACACGTAAAACTATTTGCTATGCTGGCAGTGCCACACCTATACATCTGACACAAACAGCTCTCTTGTCTAGCACAGCACATTGTATTTTAATACAATGTATTTTACAATATCACAATATGACCGGCTGACTGGATAGCAAATAGCAGCATTGGAGCCAAGTGGTGCTGCATGTGGGTGGTGGGGGGTTCTTCCGCTCAAACAGAGCATGGGGAGGCGCGCTGCGCATATCATTTTTTACTACTCACTCAACTCAGACATTCATTTTTAAAATAAAAAACACCAGACATTCACACACTTCACACAAGCACCGCCAGGACTGGCGGGGGGGGGGTTGGCAAAGGATAATTTAAGGGGGGCAATTGCCCCCCCTTGCCCCCCTGTAGCGACGCCACTGAATTTTCTTCATTCTCTTGGTATCTTTATTTGAAATGCAAGAATGTGATTTTAGATGCCGGCCCATTTATTGGTGAACAACCTGGGTTGTTCTTGCTGATTGGTGGATAAATTCATCCACCAATTAAAAAAGTGCTGTCCAGTGTACCAAACCAAAAAAAAGCTTATATGCATTATTTTTCAAATAAAAAAAGCAAGAGAACACAGATAATAGGAGTAAATTAGAAAGTTGCTTAAAATTGCATGCTCTATCTTAATCACAAAAGAAAAAAATTGGGTTCAGTGTCCCTTTAAGATAGTGGTGACAATTGTGAGGTGGGGAAGGGTAGAGAGCTGTTTGAAGGGGTCAGGGATTTGGTGGTGAAATGGCAGCATGAAATATACCAAAATGGGCCTAGATCAATACTTTGGGTTGTCTAAAACACTACACTAAAGCTAAAACCCCCATTTGTATAACCCACGAGCCGCCGCCACTGCATGCGAGTCTGTACTAGTATTAGGGATTTTATTATAAGCACAGAAACTCCTATTTTACTTTACCTTCTTTTTACTATTTATGCAGCTTTTCAAAGAAACAACATATCAATAAAAAATAAACAAGTTGAACATAACAGTGAAAACACGAACAACCAACGAACAAGAGACATGCAAATGAGCTGATGAGATAAGCCAATAAGCACGATCGTAGTGCCCATAAACTGTCCAAATAGTCCCAATTCCTCCTTTCTTTTTGCTGCTTGTGCAAATAAGTACATTCTATAATTCTTTTGTTAACAATATTTGTATTTCCCTAAGTATTGTTTTTTTCTTACCAGTTGGATAATATATTTCACTTACATAAGTTTCCTTTCTCCCCTTATTTTTTATCATCATTTAATAAAATTAGACATGTGTGGTTCGTTTCGGATTTATTCGGAAATTCGGAAAATTCTGTAAATTCGGAGATTCGGATCGATTCGGATTTCCGAATTAAAATACTTCCGAATCTACCGAATGAATCCGAAATAGCTGCCGTATCTCCGAATAAATCCGAATTAGCTCTGTAAAATTCGGCATTTCCCCATAGGAAACAATGGGAGTTTCGGCTGAAAAAAAAACTAACACCGCAGCTCGATTGTTTCCTATGGGGAAACACTAAGTCTGCACCTAACACCCTAAAATGTACCCCGAGTCTCTAAACACCCCTAATCTGACACTTATTAACCCCTAATCTGCCGCCCCCGCTATCGCTGACACCTGCATTATTTTATTAACCCCTAATCTGCCGACCGAATATCGCCGCCACCTACATTATAGCTATTAACCCCTAATCTGCTGTCCCTAACACCACCGACCCCTACATTATAGTTATTAACCCCTAATCTTCCCCCCCCCAACGTCGCTGCAATCTAACTACAAGTATTAACCCCTAATCTGCCGACCCGATATCGCCGCCGCCTACATTATAGCTATTAACCCCTAATCTGCTGTCCCTAACACCGCCGACCCCTACATTATAGTTATTAACCCCTAATCTGCCCCCCCCAACGTCGCCGCAATCTAACTACAAGTATTAACCCCTAATCTGCCGACCCGATATTGCCGCAGCCTACATTATAGCTATTAACCCCTAATCTGCTGTCCCTAACACCGCCAACCCCTACATTATAGTTATTAACCCCTAATCTGCCCCCCCCCCCAACGTCGCCGCAATCGAACTACAAGTATTAACCCCTAATCTGCCGACCCGATATCGCCGCCGCCTACATTATAGCTATTAACCCCTATTCTGCTGTCCCTAACACCGCCGACCCCTACATTATAGTTATTAACCCCTAATCTGCTGTCCCTAACGTCGCCGCAATCTAACTACAAGTATTAACCCCTAATCTGCCGACCCGATATCGCCGCCGCCTACATTATAGCTATTAACCCCTAATCTGCTGTCCCTAACACCGCCGACCCCTACATTATAGTTATTTACCCCTAATCTGCCCCCCCCCAACGTCGCTGCAATCTAACTACAAGTATTAACCCCTAATCTGCCGTCCGCAAATCGCCGCCACTATAATAAATGTATTAACCCCTAAACCGCCGCACTCCCGCCTCGCAAACACTATAATACATTTTATTAACCCCTAATCTGCCCTTCCTAACATCGTCGCCACCTACCTACAATTATTAACCCCTAATCTCCTGCCCACAACGTTGCCGCTACTATAATAAGGTTATTAACCCCTAAACCTAAGTCTAACCCTAACACTAACACCCCCTAACTTAAATATAATTTAAATAAAACGAAATAAATTTACTATAGTTAAATAAATGAATCCTATTTAAAACTAAATACTTACCTGTAAAATAAACCCTAATATAGCTGCAATATAACCAATAGTTACATTGTAGCTATTTTAGCATTTATATTTATTTTACAGGCAACTTTGTATTTATTTTAACTAGGTACAATAGCTATTAAATAGTTATTGACTAATTAATAGCTACCTAGTTAAAATAATTACAAGATTACCTGTAAAATAAATCCTAACCTAAGTTACAATTAAACCTAACACTACACTATCTTAAAATAAATTAACTACAAGTACCTACAATTATCTACAATTAAATAAACTAAAGTACAAAAAAAAAAAACACTAAATTACAAAAACAAACAAACACTAAATTACAAAAAATAAAAAAATATTACAAGAATTTTACACTAATTACACCTAATCTAAGCCCCCTAATAAAATAACAAAGCCCCCCCCCAAAAAAAAAAAATGCCCTACCCTATACTAAATTACAAAAGTTAACAGCTCTATTACCTTACCAACCCTTAAAAGGGCCTTTTGCGGGGCATGCCCCAAAGAAAACAGCTCTTTTGCCTGTAAAAAAAAAACACAATACCCCCCCACATTACAACCCACCACCCACATACCCCTACTCTAACCCAAACCCCCCTTAAATAAACCTAACACTACTCCCCTGAAGATCTCCCTACCTTGAGTCGTGTTCACCCAGCCGGGCCGAAGTCTTCATCCGATGGGGCAGAAGAGTACATCCAGACCGGCAGAAGTCTTCATCCAAGCGGGGCAAGAAGAGGTCTTCCATCCATCATACAAATAATTTTAAACTAATTACACCTAATCTAAGCCCCCTACTAGCTATTAATATAGCTACAATATAACTAATAGTTACATTGTAGCTATTTTAGGATTTATATTTATTTTACAGGCAACTTTGTATTTATTTTAACTAGGTACAATAGTTATTAAATAGTTAATAACTATTTAATAACTACCTAGCTAAAATAAATACAAATTTACCTGTAAAATAAATCATAATCTAAGTTACAATTACACCTAACACTACACTATCATTAAATTAATTAAATAAATGAATCCTATTTAAAACTAAATACTTACCTGTAAAATAAACCCTAATATAGTTGCAATATAACTAATAGTTACATTGTAGCTATTTTAGCATTTATATTTATTTTACAGGCAACTTTGTATTTATTTTAACTAGGTTCAATAGCTATTAAATAGATATTGACTATTTAAAAGCTACCTAGTTAAAATAATTACAAAATTACCTGTAAAATAAATCCTAACCTAAGTTACAATTAAACCTAACACTACACTATCATTAAATAAATTAACTACAAGTACCTACAATTAAATACAATTAAATAAACTAAACTAAAGTACAAAACCCCCCCCACTAAATTACAAAAAATAAAAAAATATTACAAGAATTTTAAACTAATTACACCTAATCTAAGCCCCCTAATAAAATAACAAAGCCCCCCAAAATAAAAAAATGCCCTACCCTATACTAAATTACAAAAGTTAACAGCTCTATTACCTTAGCAGCCCTTAAAAGGGCCTTTTGCGGGGGCATGCCCCAAAGAAAACAGCTCTTTTGCCTGTAAAAAAAAACACAATACCCCCCCCACATTACAACCCACCACCCACATACCCCTACTCTAACCCAAACCCCCCTTAAATAAACCTAACACTACCCCCCTGAAGATCTCCCTACCGTGTCTTCACCCAGCGGGCCAAAGTCTTCATCCGATGGGGCAGAAGAGGACATCCAGACCAGCAGAAGTCTTCATCCAAGCGGGGCAAGAAAAGGTCTTCCATCCACCAATTTTATAACAATGATAATGATCTACATGAACTAGTCTTTTCAATACTACTGTCATTATGTTTTTTGATGTCTTTGGGACATTTCAAATAACACTCTAGTATTATTTCCTTTAATTAACTTATCTACATCCTCCCTCCAGCAACTCACCTAGAGCTATATAGAAGAATAATAATAGATTTTTAGAGATCCTTTTTACCATGTTCAGTATGGCTATTAAGGTAGATATATATTATTAGGTTAGAGTATATGCAAGGGACAAGATATAGAAGTTTGATTCTCTAAATAAAAGGAAAAATAATTACAAGAGACTAATATAAACAGTATCACACATAATATGAGTAGGAGATAGGGAGGTCTTTAGGACCTAGATGTTGCCTCTAATCAAAGTGGTAGTTGTATGTTTTTAGAGTACCAATCAGGTGAGAGTTGGTTCTTTAAATGTATGTAGTAATTAACTTCACAATGAGTCTATGATTACGGCAAATCCATGCTGAAACGTGTAAGACTGTGATCTTACCTACACTTTGTACATTTTTTGATGCTGCTCTACAGATTTTAATTGTTTGTACTAAGTGTACACAATAAATGGATGTTTTATTATTATTATTGAAGGGTCGTGGCCTTTTTTGGAAACTATTTTTCTGCAAGCTCTATTACCTTACCAGCCCTTAAAAGGGCCTTTTGCGGGGCATGCCCCAAAGAAAACAGCTCTTTTGCCTGTAAAACAAAACACAATACCCCCCCCACATTACAACCCACCACCCACATACCCCTACTCTAACCCAAACCCCCCTTAAATAAACCTAACACTACCCCCCTGAAGATCTCCCTACCTTGAGTTGTGTTCACCCAGCCGGGCCGAAGTCTTCATCCGATGGGGCAGAAGAGGACATCCAGACCGGCAGAAGTCTTCATCCAAGCGGGGCAAGAAGATGTCTTCCATCCATCAGAAAAGTACCAAAAAACAAACAAACACTAAATTACCAAAAATAATAAAATATTACAATCATTTTAAACTAATTACACCTAATCTAAGCCCCCTACTAGCTATTAATATAGCTACAACTAATAGTTACATTGTAGCTATTTTAGGATTTATATTTATTTTACAGGCAACTTTGTATTTATTTTAACTAGGTACAATAGTTATTAAATAGTTAATAACTATTTAATAACTACCTAGCTAAAATAAATACAAATTTACCTATAAAATAAATCCTAACCTAAGTTACAATTACACCTAACACTACACTATCATTAAATTAATTAAATAAATGAATCCTATTTAAAACTAAATACTTACCTGTAAAATAAACCCTAATATAGCTACAATATAACTAATAGTTACATTGTAGCTATTTTAGGATTTATATTTATTTTACAGGCAACTTTGTATTTATTTTAACTAAGTACAATAGCTATTAAATAGATATGTACTGTTTAATAGCTACCTAGTTAAAATAATTACAAAATTACCTGTAAAATAAATCCTAACCTAAGTTACAATTAAACCTAACACTACACTATCATGAAATACATTAAATAAATTAACTACAAGTACCTACAATTAAATACAATGAAATAAACTAAACTAAAGTACAAAAAAACAAACACTAAATTACAAAAAATAAAAAAAATTACAAGAATTTTAAACTAATTACACCTAATCTAAGCCCCCTAATAAAATAACAAAGCCCCCCAAAATAAAAAAATGCCCTACCCTATACTAAATTACAAAAGTTAACAGCTCTATTACCTTAGCAGCCCTTAAAAGGGCCTTTTGCGGGGGCATGCCCCAAAGAAAACAGCTCTTTTGCCTGTAAAAAAAAACACAATACCCCCCCCACATTACAACCCACCACCCACATACCCCTACTCTAACCCAAACCCCCCTTAAAAAAACCTAATACTACCCCCCTGAAGATCTCCCTACCGTGTCTTCACCCAGCGGGCCAAAGTCTTCATCCGATGGGGCAGAAGAGGACATCCAGACCGGCAGAAGTCTTCATCCAAGCGGGGCAAGAAGAGGTCTTCCATCCACCAATTTTATAACAATGATAATGATCTACATGAACTAGTCTTTTCAATACTACTGTCATTATGTTTTTTGATGTCTTTGGGACATTTCAAATAACACTCTAGTATTATTTCCTTTAATTAACTTATCTACATCCTCCCTCCAGCAACTCACCTAGAGCTATATAGAAGAATAATAATAGATTTTTAGAGATCCTTTTTACCATGTTCAGTATGGCTATTAAGGTAGAGATATATTATTAGGTTAGAGTATATGCAAGGGACAAGATATAGAAGTTTGATTCTCTAAATAAAAGGAAAAATAATTACAAGAGACTAATATAAACAGTATCACACATAATATGAGTAGGAGATAGGGAGGTCTTTAGGACCTAGATGTTGCCTCTAATCAAAGTGGTAGTTGTATGTTTTTAGAGTACCAATCAGGTGAGAGTTGGTTCTTTAAATGTATGTAGTAATTAACTTCACAATGAGTCTATGATTACGGCAAATCCATGCTGAAACGTGTAAGACTGTGATCTTACCTACACTTTGTACATTTTTTGATGCTGCTCTACAGATTTTAATTGTTTGTACTAAGTGTACACAATAAATGGACGTTTTATTATTATTATTGAAGGGTCGTGGCCTTTTTTGGAAACTATTTTTCTGCAAGCTCTATTACCTTACCAGCCCTTAAAAGGGCCTTTTGCGGGGCATGCCCCAAAGAAAACAGCTCTTTTGCCTGTAAAACAAAACACAATACCCCCCCCCCCACATTACAACCCACCACCCACATACCCCTACTCTAACCCAAACCCCCCTTAAATAAACCTAACACTACCCCCTGAAGATCTCCCTACCTTGAGTTGTGTTCACCCAGCCGGGCCGAAGTCTTCATCCGATGGGGCAGAAGAGGACATCCAGACCGGCAGAAGTCTTCATCCAAGCGGGGCAAGAAGATGTCTTCCATCCATCAGAAAAGTACCAAAAAACAAACAAACACTAAATTACCAAAAATAATAAAATATTACAATAATTTAAAACTAATTACACCTAATCTAAGCCCCCTACTAGCTATTAATATAGCTACAACTAATAGTTACATTGTAGCTATTTTAGGATTTATATTTATTTTACAGGCAACTTTGTATTTATTTTAACTAGGTACAATAGTTATTAAATAGTTAATAACTATTTAATAACTACCTAGCTAAAATAAATACAAATTTACCTGTAAAATAAATCCTAACCTAAGTTACAATTACACCTAACACTACACTATCATTAAATTAATTAAATAAATGAATCCTATTTAAAACTAAATACTTACCTGTAAAATAAACCCTAATATAGCTACAATATAACTAATAGTTACATTGTAGCTATTTTAGGATTTATATTTATTTTACAGGCAACTTTGTATTTATTTTAACTAGGTACAATAGCTATTAAATAGATATGTACTGTTTAATAGCTACCTAGTTAAAATAATTACAAAATTACCTGTAAAATAAATCCTAACCTAAGTTACAATTAAACCTAACACTACACTATCATGAAATACATTAAATAAATTAACTACAAGTACCTACAATTAAATACAATGAAATAAACTAAACTAAAGTACAAAAAAACAAACACTAAATTACAAAAAATAAAAAAAATTACAAGAATTTTAAACTAATTACACCTAATCTAAGCCCCCTAATAAAATAACAAAGCCCCCCAAAATAAAAAAATGCCCTACCCTATACTAAATTACAAAAGTTAACAGCTCTATTACCTTAGCAGCCCTTAAAAGGGCCTTTTGCGGGGGCATGCCCCAAAGAAAACAGCTCCTTTGCCTGTAAAAAAAACACAATACCCCCCCCCCCCACATTACAACCCACCACCCACATACCCCTACTCTAACCCAAACCCCCCTTAAATAAACCTAACACTACCCCCCTGAAGATCTCCCTACCGTGTCTTCACCCAGCGGGCCGAAGTCTTCATCCGATGGGCAGAAGAGGACATCCAGACCGGCAGAAGTCTTCATCCAAGCGGGGCAAGAAGAGGTCTTCCATCCATCAGAAGTCTTGATCCAGGCGGCATCTTCTCTGTTCATCCATCCGGAGCGGAGCGGCAGCATCCTGAAGAGACATCCGACGCAGAGCATCCTCTTCTTTCTTGATCCGACGACTCAATGACTGTACCTTTAAGTGACGTCATTCAAGTCCCTTGAATTCCGATTGGCTGATAGGATTCTATCAGCCAATCGGAATTAAGGTAGGAATATTCTGATTGGCTGATTGGATCAGCCAATCGGATTGAACTTGAATCTGATTGGCTGATTGAATCAGCCAATCAGATTTTTCCTACCTTAATTCCGATTGGCTGATAGAATCCTATCAGCCAATCGGAATTCAAGGGACGCCATCTTGGATGACGTCACTTAAAGGTACAGTCATTGAGTCGTCGGATCAAGAAAGAAGAGGATGCTCTGCGTCGGATGTCTCTTCAGGATGCTGCCGCTCTGCTCCGGATGGATGAACAGAGAAGATGCCGCCTGGATCAAGACTTCTGATGGATGGAAGACCTCTTCTTGCCCCGCTTGGATGAAGACTTCTGCCGGTCTGGATGTCCTCTTCTGCCCCATCGGATGAAGACTTTGGCCCGCTGGGTGAAGACACGGTAGGGAGATCTTCAGGGGGGTAGTGTTAGGTTTATTTAAGGGGGGTTTGGGTTAGAGTAGGGGTATGTGGGTGGTGGGTTGTAATGTGGGGGGGGTATTGTGTTTTTTTTTACAGGCAAAAGAGCTGTTTTCTTTGGGGCATGCCCCCGCAAAAGGCCCTTTTAAGGGCTGGTAAGGTAATAGAGCTGTTAACTTTTGTAATTTAGTATAGGGTAGGGCATTTTTTTTATTTTGGGGGGCTTTGTTATTTTATTAGGGGGCTTAGATTAGGTGTAATTAGTTTAAAATTCTTGTAATTTTTTTTATTTTTTGTAATTTAGTGTTTGTTTTTTGTACTTTAGTTTAGTTTATTTCATTGTATTTAATTGTAGGTACTTGTAGTTAATTTATTTAATTTATTTCATGATAGTGTAGTGTTAGGTTTAATTGTAACTTAGGTTAGGATTTATTTTACAGGTAATTTTGTAATTATTTTAACTAGGTAGCTATTAAACAGTAAATATCTATTTAATAGCTATTTTACCTAGTTAAAATAAATACAAAGTTGCCTGTAAAATAAATATAAATGCTAAAATAGCTACAATGTAACTATTAGTTATATTGTAGCTATATTAGGGTTTATTTTACAGGTAAGTATTTAGTTTTAAATAGGATTCATTTATTTAATTAATGTAATGATAGTGTAGTGTTAGGTGTAATTGTAACTTAGGTTAGGATTTATTTTACAGGTAAATTTTTATTTATTTTAGCTAGGTAGTTATTAAATAGTTATTAAATATTTAATAACTATTGTACCTAGTTAAAATAAATACAAAGTTGCCTGTAAAATAAATATAAATCCTAAAATAGCTACAATGTAACTATTAGTTATATTGTAGCTATATTAATAGCTAGTAGGGGGCTTAGATTAGGTGTAATTAGTTTAAAATTATTGTAATATTTTATTATTTTTGGTAATTTAGTGTTTGTTTGTTTTTTGGTACTTTTCTGATGGATGGAAGACCTCTTCTTGCCCGCTTGGATGAAGACTTCTGCCGGTCTGGATGTCCTCTTCTGCCCCATCGGATGAAGACTTCGGCCCGGCTGGGTGAACACGACTCAAGGTAGGGAGATCTTCAGGGGGGTAGTGTTAGGTTTATTTAAGGGGGGTTTGGGTTAGAGTAGGGGTATGTGGGTGGTGGGTTGTAATGTGGGGGGGTATTGTGTTTTTTTTTACAGGCAAAAGAGCTGTTTTCTTTGGGGCATGCCCCCGCAAAAGGCCCTTTTAAGGGCTGGTAAGGTAATAGAGCTGTTAACTTTTGTAATTTAGTATAGGGTAGGGCATTTTTTTATTTTGGGGGGCTTTGTTATTTTATTAGGGGGCTTAGATTAGGTGTAATTAGTTTAAAATTCCTGTAATATTTTTTTATTTTTTGTAATTTAGTGGGGGGTTTTTTGTACTTTAGTTTAGTTTATTTAATTGTATTTAATTGTAGGTACTTGTAGTTAATTTATTTAATGATAGTGTAGTGTTAGGTTTAATTGTAACTTAGGTTAGGATTTATTTTACAGGTAATTTTGTAATTATTTTAACTAGGTAGCTATTAAGTAGTCAATATCTATT
This sequence comes from Bombina bombina, assembly GCF_027579735.1. NCBI lineage: Eukaryota > Metazoa > Chordata > Amphibia > Anura > Bombinatoridae > Bombina > Bombina bombina. The sequence continues at coordinate 823,681,448 of NC_069502.1, forward strand.
TAATAGCTATTGAACCTAGTGAAAATAAATACAAAGTTGCCTGTAAAATAAATATAAATGCTAAAATAGCTACAATGTAACTATTAGTTATATTGCAGCTATATTAGGGTTTATTTTACAGGTAAGTCTTTAGTTTTATATAGGATTCATTTATTTAATTAATTTAATTATAGTGTAGTGTTAGGTGTAATTGTAACTTAGGTTATGATTTATTTTACAGGTAAATTTGTATTTATTTTAGCTAGGTAGTTATTAAATAGTTATTAACTATTTAATAACTATTGTACCTAGTTAAAATAAATACAAAGTTGCCTGTAAAATAAATATAAATCCTAAAATAGCTACAATGTAACTATTAGTTATATTGTAGCTATATTAATAGCTAGTAGGGGGCTTAGATTAGGTGTAATTAGTTTAAAATTATTGTAATATTTTATTATTTTTGATAATTTAGTGTTTGTTTGTATTTTGGTACTTGTATGATGGATGGAAGACCTCTTCTTGCCCCGCTTGGATGAAGACTTCTGCCGGTCTGGATGTACTCTTCTGCCCCATCGGATGAAGACTTCGGCCCGGCTGGGTGAACACGACTCAAGGTAGGGAGATCTTCAGGGGGGTAGTGTAAGGTTTATTTAAGGGGGGTTTGGGTTAGAGTAGGGGTATGTGGGTGGTGGGTTGTAATGTGGGGGGGGGTATTGTGTTTTTTTTTACAGGCAAAAGAGCTGTTTTCTTTGGGGCATGCCCCGCAAAAGGCCCTTTTAAGGGTTGGTAAGGTAATAGAGCTGTTAGCTTTTGTAATTTAGTATAGGGTAGGGCATTTTTTTTTATTTTGGGGGGCTTTGTTATTTTATTAGGGGGCTTAGATTAGGTGTAATTAGTTTAAAATTCTTGTAATATTTTTTTATTTTTTGTAATTTAGTGTTTTTTTTTTTTGTAATTTAGTGGGGTTTTTTTTGTACTTTAGTTTATTTAATTGTAGATAATTGTAGGTACTTGTAGTTAATTTATTTAATGATAGTGAAGTGTTAGGTTTAATTGTAACTTAGGTTAGGATTTATTTTACAGGTAATTTTGTAATTATTTTAACTAGGTAGCTATTAATTAGTCAATAACTATTTAATAGCTATTGTACCTAGTTAAAATAAATACAAAGTTGCCTGTAAAATAAATATAAATGCTAAAATAGCTACAATGTAACTATTAGTTATATTGCAGCTATATTAGGGTTTATTTTACAGGTAAGTATTTAGTTTTAAATAGGATTAATTTATTTAACTATAGTAAATTTATTTCATTTTATTTAAATTATATTTAAGTTAGGGGGTGTTAGTGTTAGGGTTAGTTTAGGGGTTAATAACCTTATTATAGCGGCGACGTTGGGGGCGGGAGATTAGGGGTTAATAATTGTAGGTAGGTGGCGGCGATGTTAGGGAGGGCAGATTAGGGGTTAATAAAATGTATTATAGTGTTTGCGAGGCGGGAGTGCGGCGGTTTAGGGGTTAATACATTTATTATAGTGGCGGCGATTTGCGGTCGGCAGATTAGGGGTTAATACTTGTAGTTAGATTGTGGCGACGTTGGGGGGCAGATTAGGGGTTAATAACTATAATGTAGGGGTCGGCGGTGTTAGGGACAGCAGATTAGGGGTTAATAGCTATAATGTAGGCGGAGGCGATATCGGGTCGGTAGATTAGGGGTTAATACTTGTAGTTTGATTGCGGCGACGTTGGGGGGGGGGCAGATTAGGGGTTAATAACTATAATGTAGGGGTCGGGGGTGTTAGGGACAGCAGATTAGGGGTTAATAGCTATAATGTAGGCGGCGGCGATATCGGGTCGGCAGATTAGGGGTTAATACTTGTAGTTAGATTGCGGCGACGTTGGGGGGGAAATTAGGGGTTAATAACTATAATGTAGGGGTCGGCGGTGTTAGGGACAGCAGATTAGGGGTTAATAGCTATAATGTAGGCGGCGGCGATATCGGGTCGGCAGATTAGGGGTTAATACTTGTAGTTAGATTGCAGCGACGTTGGGGGGGGCAGATTAGGGGTTAATAACTATAATGTAGGGGTCGGCGGTGTTAGGGACAGCAGATTAGGGGTTAATAGCTATAATGTAGGCGGCGGCGATATCGGGTCGGCAGATTAGGGGTTAATACTTGTAGTTAGATTGCGGCGACGTTGGGGGGGGCAGATTAGGGGTTAATAACTATAATGTAGGGGTCGGCGATGTTAGGGACAGCAGATTAGGGGTTAATAGTTATAATGTAGGTTGCGGCGATATCCGATCGGCAGATTAGGGGTTAAATAATGTTATTATAGGGTTTGCGATGTGGGGGGGCCTCGGTTTAGTGGTTCATAGGTAGTTTATGGGTGTTAGTGACTTAGTGTACTAAATGGGTGTTAGTGTACTAAAACATACCGAATTTCGGAACCGAATAGAACCGAATTCAGCCGAATCCGAATAAATACGAAACGAATTTATTCGGATCCGAATAAATCCGAAACGAATTTATTCAAATTTTGCCGAATCCGATTCGATCCGAAATTCGAAAAGTCCGAATCGATCCGAACCGAAAACGAACCGAATTTTTTAGCCGTGCACATGTCTAAATAAAATGTTTTTAATTTTCTTCATACTTTAGTTTTTATTTATGTATTGATGTTGCGGTCCTTACCGCTTGTGTCGCTTCCTAATTTGGGGTTTTACAGGTCCCTTTGTTTCCTAGGCTGCTTTCAGTGTCAGCCGTTTTTCTCCTGGTATTCACTCGACACGCCTCCTTTTTCTTCTCGCCCATTTTCCCACCCTCAAACTTACCTCAGAGCTAACGCAAAGTCCTTTCAGTTATCTCTGCCTCCTTCCGTTATGACGGAATAGAACATCATAGCAAACGGCTGTTCTGAAGCCTTCTGTGCTTCCTCGATTTGAACGCAGTCTGGAAGGCGTTCCTTGGAACGCCCCCCAGACTTGATCCAATAATTGAAATCTCGCAATCGTGTGATTTCAATCTGTCTATGTCAGAAAAACAGTTGCTTCAATGTAGACACTCTAACCCTGGCAGAAAAGATTTAACTCTTGTCTATATTTGTTTTCTATTATCTGTTTTTCCACAACATTATTAGCCAAACTACATGAGTAGCAGGCTTTCAAAATTTGTTTTAACTCATAATGAGTCTCAGTCCACGAATTCATCAATTACTTGTACATAATTACTTTTCAGGATCTGTCCTAGGTGTGAGCAGGGGCTTTACTACTGAGAGTGAGGAGTGGGAAAATTTCATAGTGAGTAGCTGTTGTTAAATAAAATAGGAAAATAATATCATTGTGAACAAAATGTAAATATGTATAACTGAAAAATCAATTAGTGTATAAAAAAAGTACTTTTTTTTTTCTTTTAAACTAAACATCGCAATGCATTGTGGTTATGTAAATGAGCCTTACACGACCAGTCAGCTCTGTATGGAAGCTGAGAGTTTAGTTGCAATTCAGCGCTGTGAGATGCGTTTTTGTACTGTTACTTCCATGCAAGTCTGTACTAGTTACAGGGATTTTATTACAAGCACAGAGACTCTTATTTTACTTTATCTTCCTTTTACTATTTATGCAGCTTTTCAAAGAAACAACATATCAATAAAAAATAAAGTTGAACATAACAGTGAAAACAAGAACAACCAATGAACAAGAGACATGCAAATGAGCTGATGAGATAAGCCAATAAGCATGATCGTAGTGCCCATGAACTGTCCAAATAGTCCCAATTCCGTCTCTTTCTTTTTGCTGCTTGTGCAGATAAGTACATTCTATATTTCTTTTGTTAACAATATTTGTATTTCCCTAAGTATTGTTTTTTTCTTACCGGTTGGATAATATATTTCACTTACATAAATTTCCTTTCCTCTCTCCCCTTATTTTTTATCATTGTTTAATAAAATGTTTTTAATTTTCTTCAAACTTTAGTTTTTATTTATGTATAAATGTTGCGGTCCTTACCGCTTGTGTTGCTTCCTAATTTGGAGTTTTACAGGTCCCTTTGTTTCTTAGGCTGCTTTCAGTGTCAGACGTTTTTCTCCTGGTATTCACTCGACACGCCTCCTTTTTCTTTCTGCCCTCAAACTTACCTCAGAGCTAACGCACAGTCCTTTCAGTTATCTCTGCCTCCTGAGCTGTTTGTTTGTAGACGATGTTGTGTTGAAATCTGCGACACGATGGAATATGCGACCGTGACGTCCCCACATTTCTGAGCATACACGTGACTGGATGACCACCAATCACCTGCTAGAGACATTTCCTTCCCAGGCTTTTCCTTCCCCTGCCCCGCCCCTCCTCCCCGGGACCATACCAAGAACGCTGACTGCTCAGAGGGAGAGACTTGATACCCATTAGAATATGGTGTACAACCTACTATTGTCACTACAGACTTACGTGCTGTCTGACTAGGGTTACTGTGGTCTCAAACTGTGGTTTATAAACGTCACTATTACTAAACACATTGACTAACACTAACAGTATGTAGCACACAGATACGATACGAGTCATGCGGTAATGCCATGTTCAAATTTAAAATTATTTCAGTTTCAATAACTTCCAAACTATTTTCTATTGCTCTCTACAGTCATTTCAACTTTATTTGTATTATTATGATTTCCACAGATAACTGACGTGTCTCTGACTTTGATGCTTTGGGTCTGTTTGATAATTACACTGTACGCAAAACACAAGTTAATAAAGCTGCCCATCATACATCCTAGTTGATGAGACATTAGTCCAATCTTTAATGTTATTAGGAACAGTGATGTACAGATTCTGCGCCCCGTCTGTCGCATGGACACTTTCTGGTTACAAAATCCGATGACAGACAGCTGTTCCGTCTGATTTTGCAACCAGTCACATGTGCGCTCAGGAATGTGGTGATGTCACGGTCGCACATTCCATCGGGTCACACATTTCGACGTGACACCGGTTACATCTGATACATTAGCGCTGCGGAATCTGTTGGCGCTCTACAAATAACCGATAATAATAATACATTGTAAGGAAATTACCTTTTGTTTTTGCCCATTCATTATTACCCTGTAATTTTATTTGTTCTCCACTAAGTGTCCCCATTTGTTCATTTCTTTTGCAGGTTGGATATTATATTTCCCATACATCATTTTTTCCCTAACAAATTTCAAGTAATTCAGATTGTTGATTTACCTCAATTATTTTAATGTATCCTTATTATTCAATTGTGCCCCTGTTATTATTATATCTGTTATTAATTCATAATGTCTCAATCAGACAATATGGAAATTTCTGTTAATACCTTGAATGATAAATTGTCTAATTTTATATCCCAAGTGGATAATAAAATTAACTCCCTTATGGCAGTCATTAACCCTAACCCTTCTGCCCCTACAAAAATGTGCCTTTAATGAGACAAGTTTGACTGTAAATTTCTCTTCTCTGTTCCCATTCTCCTTAAAGGGACAGTCTACACTAAAATTGTTATTGTTTAAAACGATAGATAACGCCTTTACTACCCATCCCCCTAGCTTTGCACAACCAACATTGTTATATTAATATACTTTATAACATTTAACGGCCAAGGTCATAATCCTCTGGGGTTTGAAGTGCTGCAGACTTTGTGGCCCTCTCAGCATCGGCCATTGATGGTGCCGATCATTGGTGGGTGAGAGCAGCAGCAGGGAGGTGGGTGGGCAGCCCATTGGCGTTTTATTTCCTATTCATGTGCGCGGGGGGGGGGCGTGCATTTGTGCGCGCGCTGCATTTCCATTAGATGCAATTGAATGCATGAGATGGAGGGAGTGGGAGGGGGAATCCAATGTTGTGCAAGGGATCTGGGAGGGGGTAGGGTATTGGGGGAGCAGCTACACTACAGAAAATTGGGGATTTTATTTATTTATTTAAAAAGGCATTTTTTTAGGGTTAGAGAGCTGTTGGGGGGGGGGTCATGGAGGTTGGGGGCTAGGGGGGATCCAACACTGCAGAATAACTATATATATATATATATATATATATATATATATATATATAGCCTTTTATTTGCAGACTTTCTTCCAGTACTTAAAGGGACACTGAACCCAGATTCAGATAGAGCATGACATTTTAAGCAACTTTCTAATTTACTCCTATTATCAAATTTTCTTCATTCTCTTGGTATCTTTATTTGAAATGCAAGAATGTGAGTTTAGATGCCGGCCCATTTATTGGTGAACAACCTGGGTTGTTCTTGCTGATTGGTGGATAAATTCATCCACCAATTAAAAAAGTGCTGTCCAGCGGACCGAACCAAAAAAAAGCTTATATGCATTATTTTTCAAATAAAAAAGCAAGAGAACGAAGATAATAGGCGTAAATTAGAAAGTTGCTTAAAATTGCATGCTCTATCTTAATCACAAAAGAAAAAAATTGGGTTCAGTGTCCCTTTAAGATAGTGGTGACAATTGTGAGATGGGGAAGGGTAGAGAGCTGTTTGAGGGAGTCAGGGATTTGGTGGTGAAATGGCAGCATGAAATATACCAAAATGGGCTTAGATCAATACTTTGGGTTGTCTACTATACTACACTAAAGCTAAAAACCCCATTTGTATAACCCACGAGCCGCCACTGCATGCGAGTCTGTACTAGTATTAAGGATTTTATTATAAGCACAGAAACTCCTATTTTACTTTACCTTCTTTTTACTATTTATGCAGCTTTTCAAAGAAACAACATATCAATAAAAAATAAACAAGTTGAACATAGCAGTGAAAACAAGAACAACCAATGAACAAGAGACATGCAAATGAGCTGATGAGATAAGCCAATAAGCATGATCATAGTGCCCATAAACTGTCCAAATAGTCCCAATTCCTCCTCTTTCTTTTTGCTGCTTGTGCAGATAAGTACATTCTATATTTCTTTTGTTAACAATATTTGTATTTCCCTAAGTATTGTTTTTTTCTTACCGGTTGGATAATATATTTCACTTACATAAGTTTCCTTTCCTTTATCCCCTTATTTTTTATCATCGTTTAATAAAAGGTTTTTAATTTTCTTCATACTTTAGTTTTTATTTATGTATTGATGTTGCGGTCCTTACCGCTTGTGTCTCTTCCTAATTTGGGGTTTTACAGGTCCCTTTGTTTCCTAGGCTGCTTTCAGTGTCAGCCGTTTTTCTCCTGGCATTCACTCGACACGCCTCCTTTTTCTTCTCGCCCATTTTCCCACCCTCAAACTTACCTCAGAGCTAACGCAAAGTCCTTTCAGTTATCTCTGCCTCCTTCCGTTATGACGGAATAGAACGTTATAACAAATGGCTGTTCTGAAGCCTTCTGTGCTTCCTGGATTTAAACACAGTCTGGAAGGCGTTCCTTGGAATGCCCCCCAGACCTGATCCAATAATTGAAATCTCACAATCGTTGATTTCAATTTGTCTATGTCAGAAAAAAAAGTTGTTCCAATGTAGACACTCTAACCGTGGCAGATAAGATTTAATTCTTGTCTATAATTATTTTCCATTATCTGTTTTTCCACAACATTACTAGCCAAACTACATAAGTAGCAGAGTTTCAAATAAAAATTGTTTTAACTCATAACGAGTCCACAAATCCATCAATTACTTGTACATAATTATTTTTCAGGATCTGTCCTAGGTGTGAGCAGGGGCTTTACTACTGAGAGTGAGGAGTGGGAAATTTTATAGTGAGTAGCTGTTGTTAAATAAAATAAATAAAATAGGAAAATAATATCGTTGTGAACAAAATGTAAATATGTATAACTGAAAAAACAATTAGTGTATAAAAAAAGTACTTTTTTTTTTCTTTTAAAATAAACATCGCAATGCATTGTGGTTATGTAAATGAGCCTTACACGACCAGTCAGCTCTGTATGGAAGCTGAGAGTTTAGTTGCAATTCAGCGCTGTGAGATGCGTTTTTGTACTGTTACTTCCATGCGAGTCTGTACTAGTTACAGGGATTTTATTACAAGCACAGAGACTCCTATTTTACTTTATCTTCTTTTTACTATTTATGCAGCTTTTCAAAGAAACAACATATCAATAAAAAAATAAACAAGTTGAACATAACAGCGAAAACAAGAACAACCAATGAACAAGAGAAATGCAAATGAGCTGATGAGATAAGCCAATAAGCATGATCGTAGTGCCCATAAACTGTCCAAATAGTCCCAATTCCGTCTCTTTCTTTTTGCTGCTTGTGCAGATAAGTACATTCTATATTTCTTTTGTTAAGAATATTTGTATTTCCCTAAGTATTGTTTTTTTCTTACCGGTTGGATAATATATTTCACTTTCATAAGTTTCCTTTCCTCTCTCCCCTTATTTTTTATCATTGTTTAATAAAATGTTTTTAATTTTCTTCAAACTTTAGTTTTTATTTATGTATTGATGTTGCGGTCCTTACCGCTTGTGTTGCTTCCTAATTTGGAGTTTTACAGGTCCCTTTGTTTCCTAGGCTGCTTTCAGTTTCAGCCGTTTTTCTCCTGGTATTCACTCGACACGCCTCCTTTTTCTTCCTCCCGCCCATTTTCCCGCCCTCAAACTTACCTCAGAGCTAACGCACAGTCCTTTCAGTTATCTCTGCCTCCTGAGCTGTTTGTTTGTAGACGATGTTGTGTTGAAATCTGCGACACGATGGAATATGCGACCGTGACGTCCCCACATTTCTGAGCATACACGTGATTGGATGACCACCAATCACCTGCTAGAGACATTTCCTTCCCAGGCTATGCCCCGCCCCTCCTCCCCGGGACCATACCAAGAACGCTGACTGCTCAGAGGGAGAGACTTGATACCCATTAGAATATGGTGTACAACCTACTATTGTCACTACAGACTTACGTGCTGTCTGACTAGGGTTACTGTGGTCTCAAACTGTGGTTTATAAGCGTCACTATTACTAAACACATTGACTAACACTAACAGTATGTAGCACACAGATATGATACGAGTCATGCGGTAATGCCATGTTCAAATTTAAAATTATTTCAGTTTCAATAACTTCCAAAACTATTTTCTATTGCTCTCTACAGTCATTTCAACTTTATTTGTATTATGATAAATTCCACAGGTAACTGACGTGGCTCTGACTTTGATGCTTCGGGTCTGTTTGATAATTACACTGTACGCAAAACACAAGTTAATAAAGCTGCCCATCATACATTCTAGTTGATGAGACATTAGTCCAATCTTTAATGTTATTAGGAACAGTGGTGTACAGATTCTGCGACCCGTCTGTCGCATGCACACTTTCTGGTTACAAAATCCGATGACAGACAGCTGTTCCGTCTGATTTTGCAACCAGTCACGTGTGCGCTCAGGAATGTGGTGATGTCACGGTCGCACATTCAATCGGGTCGCACATTTCAACATGACACTGGTTACATCTGCTACATTGTAAGGAAATTACCTTTTGTTTTTGCCCATTCATTATTTTTATTTTTTTTAAATCTTTATTTATAACCAATAAAAGGTACAAAAATTAGATACAAATTATATTCTCAATCCACCTCGCAGGGTTTGAAAAATAGACGCAAACCACAATAATACAATACATTCAAATAGCATGCAGTTGGAATTATGGTAATAGACATCTTCAAGTGGTTGATAAATATAAAAAAAAAATACCACAGTATTGGGATTTTTAATATTATTAAAACTTAACCAAATAATACAAATAAACAAACAAACAGACAAACAAACAAACCAAAACAAACCAAAAAAAAAAAAAGGGAGAGTAGGGGAGAGAACCCCCCTAACCTCTTACTCCTCCTCTCCCCCAATCCCTTCCCCTCACCACCCATCCATACATCCCCACAGGTTACCTCTCAATGAGGATACAACCAGGGACAAATGCACTAAAAAAAGAGCATACTGTCCATAACTGGCTTCCTTTAGAGAAAGAGAGAATTAAAGAAATCCTATCTGTACCTACTAGGTAACTCGCCTCTTAACATAACTTCTTCCAAAAAAATGGAGCCATGAAATGGGCGCATTATCTGCAGTTGAGTTTCCTCTGGGAATGACGAGATAAGGGGTAACCATCTTGAAAAGAACCGTTTACTTTTCCTTTCCAGATTATCAGTAGTATCATATTGCTCTAGAGTCATTTGGTTTAACAAAATATTTTTAAATTCAGCCATCTGTGGGCTTTTCTTAGAAATCCACTGTTTCAAGATTAGGTTCCTTCCTGATAGAATTACGATATTTAAAAATTTATTGACACCTGTTTGGGTAGAATTGTTTATAAGGAAAAATATATGGACATCTTGTAGTTTAAATGTGCAGAAATTTATTTTACACCAAAATTTTGGGATTTTAGGGCATTTCCAAAAGTAGTGATATATATCGGCTTCTGGAAATCTACATTTACTACAGTCACTTGTTAGCTGTCTTCCCCATTTAGCTGTCAATGCTGGTGTAATATATGTCATATTCAGAATCTTATTCTTTACATGTGATTCTCTCTAAGAGATAGAGGCTGTGGTGGAATCCACCAGGGCAAGGCTGTTTTGGATTGTATCCAATTGAGGCGTTATACTCAAAAAATCCCATTTATTTACAATTTGATTTAGATTAACTACACCCTGATAACCCTTTATCGTTTTATATAGGGCAGATATCGCTCTTTTTCCATTTCTATAGAGTTCAATAATGGGGGATAATCTATCCCAGGCACTTAGATTGGGTTGATTTTGTAATAACTCATGAAGATAGTGTCTTACTTGTAAATAGGCAAAAAATTGTTTGCTAGGAATATTAAATTCCCTTTGAAGCTCGTTAAAAGGCTTACAAACCAGCCCATTCATTATTACCCTGTAATTTTATTTGTTCTCCACTAACTGTCCCCATTTGTTCATTTCTTTTGCAGGTTGGATATTATATTTCCCATACATCATTTTTTCCCTAACAAATTTCAAGTAATTCAGATTGTTGATTTACCTCAGTTATTTTAATGTATCCTTATTATTCAATTGTGCCCATGTTATTATTATATTTGTTATTAATTCATTATGTCTCAATCAGACAATATGGAAATTTCTGTTAATACCTTGAATGATAAATTGTCTAATTTTATATCCCAAGTGGATAATAAAATTAACTCCCTTATGGCAGTCTTTAACCCTAACCCTTCTGCCCCTACAAAAATGTCCCTTTAATGAGACAAGTTTGACTGTAAATTTCTCTTCTCTGTTCCCATTCTCCTTAAAGGGACAGTCTACATTAAAATTGTTATTGTTTAAAACGATACATAACGCCTTTACTACCCATCCCCCTAGCTTTGCACAACCAACATTGTTATATTAATATACTTTATAACATTTAACGGCCAAGGTCATAATCCTCTGGGGTTTGAAGTGCTGCAGACTTTGTGGCCCTGTCAGCATCGGCCATTGATGGTGCCGATCATTGGTGGGTGAGAGCAGCAGCAGGGAGGTGGGTGGGCAGCCCATTGGCGTTTTATTTCCTATTCATGCACCCGGGGGGGGGGGGGAGCGTGCATTAGTGCGTGCGCCGCATTTCCATTAGATGCAATTGAATGCATGAGATGGAGGGAGGGGGAATCCAATGTTGGGCAAGGGATCTGGGAGGGGGTAGGGTATTGGGGGAGCAGCTACACTACAGAAAATTGGGGATTTTATTTATTTATTTAAAAAGGCAAATTTTTTTAGGATTAGAGAGCTGTTGGGGGGGGGGGTCATGGAGGTTGGGGGCTAGGGGGGATCCAACACTGCAGAATAACTATATATATATATATATATATATATATATATATATATATATATATATATATATATATATATATATAGCCTTTTATTTGCAGACATTCTTCCAGTACTTAAAGGGACACTGAACCCAGATTCAGATAGAGCATGACATTTTTTTTTTTTTAACATAATTTTTATTGGATTTTACAAGTTATACAACAGATGTACCAGAGAATCTCAAACACATAGATCATTATACAATATACAGTGTACATTGTTTTCTATTCCGTCTTTCCCATCCAATAGTTACCCAGTTAACATTAGACTCATGCCATTGCATTGATGGAAAAGAAAGAAAAGAAGAAAAAAGAAAAAAAGAAAAAAAAAGGCAAGGAAGAATCAAAAAAGGAAAAGAAGGAAGAAAGATAAAATTCTTAAAAAAAAAATGCTTTCCTGTCATGAAAAAAACCAGGGAGAAGAAGGGAGGGGGAGAAAAAAAAAAAAAAAAAGGGGGGGGGAGGGGACACCTAACTGATTGATTCCTCTCTCTGCCCTCCTCACCAGCTGCCCATCATCACTAAGTCGGTATTCCTAAAGGGGAATATTAAATGCTCCACTTCAGGGGGTGAAAAAATCTTAATGAACTTTGCCCATTTATCAAAAAGACTTCTTATTTCCTTTTCTGGGTGAAGTGCTGTAGTTTTCTGTTCAATTAAATATTGCTTCCTAAGATAATTTTTAACTTCGGAAATTGAGGGTATTATCGTTTTTTCCAGTTTTTAAATAATAAATTTCTGGCCGCAAGAATAGTTGCGTTCACTAGTTTAAAGTCTAGACGGTAATTTGTCTTGTCGACCAGAAAGATAACATGGAGCATTGTTATTTTACAGGGGGTAACTTTCACTGTTTTATTTAACCAGTATTCTATTTTGTGCCAAAATTGTGAAATTCTAGGGCAGTCCCATATCATGTGGTCCAAATCCGCAGCTTGGAGACTGCACTTAGGGCATTTATTAAAGTTCAAATTATACCATCTGTAACCTCTTTCTGGGGTATAATATATTTGATAGATAAGTTTTAAATGTGATTCTCTCCAGGTCTCAGCGAGGGTTGTTTCCATTGCCATTTGAATTGATCTAGCTATTTGTGAACCACTAAATATATTAACCTGAGTTCCCCATTTCTGCGCTAATCTCGTTAGATTTTCATCTCCTTTGTAAGAGACGAGACAATTATACCATGGAGTTATTGAGAACAAGCCAGCCTTATTTAGGGATACCCAGTTATCCAACATGTCCCACTTCCATTTCCATCTATGTTTATTCATTAATTGCCAGACATAATGCCTGGTTTTTAGGTACATAAAGAATTCCTGATTCTTAAAGTCAAATTCTGCTTTTAGTTCTTCGAAGGATTTAATGTTTCCTGAGTCTTGTTTAAGAAACTGCGAGATTTTTATGAGTCCTTGATTATGCCATCGTTGTAGTATCTGGTCTTGTGCTCCCTCCTGGAATTCTGGATTACCTAGGAAGGTTTGGTATGTTGGTGTTTGGATATTTACCTGAATATGAGCACCAATTTTTCCCCAGGCTACTAAGATCGTGTATATAGTCTTTAGACCTTTTATCCGCTTGGGTATTTGATGAAGAGGAATATGTAAAAGTGAAATTGGTGATAGCGGGTTAATCAAACTCTGATCTAATTCATAGTCAGAAAAATGATTGGATCCAGCTATCCAATCTGTCGCTATTCGACCCAAAAAAGCTAAATTGTATAAATAGAGATCAGGCAGGGCCATTCCACCTTTTGATTTCGGAAGCGATAGTCTCTTCAGGGAGATTCTAGGTTTCTTAGCTTGCCATAAGAAGTGGCGAAGGGCTGTATTCAACCTTTTGACATCATATATTTTTAAGATGAAAGGTAAACTTTGAAAAAGATATCCTATTTTGGGAAGTAAGATCATTTTGAACAGGGCTATTCGACCTGCAATTGAGAGAGGGAGATTTTGCCAACTCCTCATTTGTTGTATAATTTGCTGTATGATGGGAGTAAAATTTAGTGTATACCAATCCAAAGGATCTGCTGAAATGTGAACTCCAAGGTATCGGAATGATTTAGTAACTATTTTGAATGGATTATCGGTGAGAGAGTCATTTTTTATCCTTAGCCACAACAGCTCTGATTTGGTTCTATTCATTTTATAACCCGAGAATAAGCCAAAGGTCTCAATTATATTTACCAGCTTGGGAATATTTTGAGTGGTGTTCGCTAAATACACCAACAAATCATCCGCGTATAAAGCTACTAAAGCCTTTTTCTTGCCAATTAAAATCCCCTCAATGTTTTGCCTTATTTTGATAGCAAGGGGCTCTATTGCTAAGTCAAACAATAGAGGGGATAGGGGGCAACCTTGTCTCGTACCTTTACCTAGTTTAATCTTACCTGATACTTGGCCCTGTATAATCAGATTCGTAGATGCTTGTGTGCAGATATTTTTGACTACGTTGAGAAAATTATTTGACAAGCCAAATTTAGTTAATGTATCGAATAGATAGAGATGATCAACACTATCGAAGGCCTTTTCAGCGTCTATCGCGATTACTGCTGCATCAGGATATGTGGTATAAAAGTTATCCTCGGAGGATTTAAAGTGCTCGACTATCGTGAGAAGTTGTCTAATCTTGGCTGCTGAACTGCGATTGTTCAAAAATCCGGCTTGGTCTGTATGGATGATCTCGGGTAGACCTTTTTGCAGTCTCCTAGCTAAAATGGATGTAAATATTTTGTAATCGGAGTTAAGTAACGCGATTGGTCTATAAGATTCTCTTTTTTGTGGATTCTTCCCAGGTTTTAATATGAAGATAGTGTGTGATTCTAGGAAGTTAGATGGGATTTGGGCATTCTCTTGAAAGAAGAAATTAAACAGGGTTGTGAGATAAGGCGCTATTACCTCGCTTAGACTTTTGTAAAACTCGTTGTGAATTGCATCTGGTCCTGGTGATTTTTCCAGTTTTAACCCAGATATTGATTGCAATACTTCTGATTCAGAGATTGGTGCATTTAAATTACTTATAAAGTCCACCTTACCTTTTTTGATGGGTAGATCAACCCAAAAGCCTTCTTGCACAGCTTTATCCGATACCGACGGGGCATATATATCTTTATAATATTGAAAAAATGAATCTAAGATTTCCTCTGTTAAGGTTATCAGGTTATTTCCGACCTGTAGGCTTTCAATCAAGTTTGATTGTCTAGAATTCTTTACTAGACTTGAAAGCATTTTACCAGCTTTATTTCCATATTTATACAGCTTAGATTGATATTTTAATTCAGATTGTATTGTTTGTGTAGTGAGAAAGGTATCGCGTTCCTTTTTTACTCTGATATATTTGTTCCAGTTACCTTTGCTAGAAATGCTCAAATAAGTATTGTATGCATTAATGACTGAGGCTACAAGTTGACTTTCTTTTTGTTTAGATTCTCGAGTTAATTTAGCTGTGTATGCTATGATTTCTCCCCTTAAGACCGCTTTAGCTGTCTCCCATAGGATCGCAGGGTTGGATACTGAGCCTTCGTTTAATCTGAAAAATTCCTGTAATCTAGATTTTAGCCAATCTCTAAATTTTATATTGTTACTTAAATATTTGGGGTAAAAAAAACGTGAGGCGACTGAGTGTTTCCTATGGGTTGGAATATCCAACGCTATTGGAGCGTGGTCCGATATGCAAATTTCTGCAATGGTGGCTTTTGAGCCTGCTTGGACACACTGATCATTTATTAATATGAGATCTATTCTGGAGAGGCTTTTAGTGGCCCTTGAATGACAAGTAAATGCCTTAGTATGAGGATTCTGTGTCCTCCAGATATCTCTTACTGCTAGAGTAAGATATAGATTTTTGAATAATTTCATTTCAAGGTTGTCTTTTTTTGTTTTTCTAAGTTTACCTTTATATCTGTATCTATCCGAAGTGAAACATGGGGCCATATTGAAATCGCCTGCTAAGATTAATTGACCCTCGCTGACCTGAAGAATTTGAGCTTGAAGCGTGTCCCAGAAGTGATAATCAATAATGTTCGGAGCATAAAGATTACAGATGGTATATGTTGAGCCCTGAGATTTTATTTTTATGATCACATATCTACTATGCGGGTCGATTATGGTAAGCAATTTTTCATATATTAATCTCTTTCCCAGGAGAATCGCAACTCCTTTTTTTCTATCAGGTGATGGCGCCGCTATTACCTCAGCAATCCAGGAGTTCTTTAATTTTGTGGATTCCTCTGTGTTTAAGTGCGTCTCCTGTAGGAGTGCTATAGTAGTGTTTAATTTCTGTAAATGGGATAGAATAGTTTTTCGTTTGATCGGGGCAGTTATGCCCCCTATATTCCATGATGTGATTCTAATCATGTACTTCCTATACTAACATGGGGAAATAACCTTAACATTTGAGAGAGGGATAAGTTGTTCTAGGTATAAATGAGGTTTGAGGAGGGGGGAGAGAGGAAAGGAGAGAGAAAAAAAAAAAAAAAAGGGGGGGGGGAAAGAAAGAGAGGGGAAAAACAGAAAAAAAAGATTTAGATTGTAAGTCTTTATATAGGGAGTAAGATAACATTTTTAATTCTAAAATAAATAGATCAATCTTCCTATCACTACTGTTTAAAGCCAAATTCTTCTAGTTTTTTTACTGCTTCCTCAACAGAGTCAAAAAAATATATTTGTTCATTATAAGTTAACTTAAGTCTTGCAGGGTAAATAACGGTTGCTTGCCAACCTTCTTTAATAAGTTTCCCACATAGCGGGGTAAGTTCTCTCCTTTTCCTGGAGGTCTCTATTGAGAAGTCCTGGAAAAGGAGGATCCTGTTGCCTTCATGCATAATTGGTTGGTTTTGTCTGAAGTGCTGTAAATACATTACTTTATCTTGAAAATTTAGGAACCTTGAAATAATTGGTCTAGGCCTATTTGAATTGGGTACATTATCTGGGGGTCTCCCGATACGATGCACTCGCTCTATAGTGAAAGGTGATTGATTTGGGGGAATTTTTAGTAATGAAGGTAGTGTTTCGATCATAAGTTTCATTAGGTCTTCCTGTTTACCGGGATCGGGGACACCAATAATCCTCAGATTATTTCTCCTAGATCTATTTTCTAGGTCGTCTATTTTTGTTTGGAGTTTTTTAATCTCATCTTGGTTGTTTTCTATCAGGGGTATATAATTGTTTGTTGTGTCTTCAATATCAGAGACACGTTGCTCAACTTCCTGTAGCCTGGTAGAAAATTGTCTAATTTCTGCTGTGAGAGATGCTAGATCTTGTTTGATCTCACTCCTTAAAAACTCAAATTTTGGTGAGATAGCTTCTAGTATATTAGCTACCAGTTCTTGGTTATCTTGCGATGCTACATTTTTCTGGGATTTTTGTGGTGTACCTTCATTGGTGTTTTCAGTCAGAGTTTCTGATTGGTTCTTGTTTCTACGATCTCTATTCTTGGTCGTCATGCTTGGATTATGTTTGGGGGTGACAAATTTATCCATTAAGTGGGGGAAAAGGTGAAGAGGGGAAAAAAACAGTGCCTAGGTGCACAAATTGTACACCCATGTATGGGGTGACTGGGGTGAAAAGATTGGGTGTGGAGGGAAAGTGAAGTGAGGATATTACATGAAGTGAACTCCAAGTGCGAGTGAAAGTGCTCATGCAAAAAAAAAAAAAAAAAAAAAAAAAAAAAAAGGGAAAAAGTGATTGATTGGTGAATAAGACCAGGAAATGGCGATTAGAATATGTAGTTCTGAGAACCAACGTTTAAACGATATGCACCCCTCTTAAACCTCAACGTGTCTCAGCTATTTGGTAGATACACCCAATAACTAAAGAACTACCCTGTTGTCTCTATTTATAATTAAAGAGATCCCTTAAAATAAATTCTTTGCTCACAGTTATGGGATGAGATGGTGAATTGATATACAAGTCACTATATG
The DNA here is from genome assembly GCF_027579735.1 of Bombina bombina. Classification (NCBI taxonomy): domain Eukaryota; kingdom Metazoa; phylum Chordata; class Amphibia; order Anura; family Bombinatoridae; genus Bombina; species Bombina bombina. Next base: position 823,699,130 of record NC_069502.1, read on the forward strand.
TATTTATTTAAATGGACTCCCCTTTAAGAGGGCCTATAATTTCTTAATGTCTATTAAGCCAAGTTTTTGATATCGCCCTCAACTCCCAACACAGTTTTTAAGCCATCATTCCTATTGGGTTGTCCTCTATTCTGAACACAATGTAGTGCTTAATTTGGGACCTCTGCTAGCCCTTTAAGAGATTAGTTAACTGTTCTCAAAGGAGATGGATTTCACAGTAAATGAGGGAAAACAGAAGAGATATGTAACACATAATAAAACACAGATGATATATATATGCCCCAAGTATTTAAACAAACAAGGGGAACATGGTGTATGTCCTTATAGATGAAGAAGGATAAGTCCCGTTTGCCTGGGGGAGAAAATCAAGTTAGGTCTTATGAGCTTGTGTGTTTTATTATGTATACAGGTTGTTTCACACCAGCTGTTCACAAGACTATTTCTTCTTGGGCTTGTCTTCCCTTCTTTCTCTTGTTCCCTCTTCACTCTGTCTTGACCCACTGAGGTCTTCTCTCTCCTTCCCCTTCCCCCCTCAGCTCTTTCCTTGTCACCTCTCTCTCTACAGGTCTGTTTTAATGGCAGACCCCCTTACAGGTTGGGGGGTAGTTTAGTCAATGAGTCACAGGTAGCTTGATCGTAGGTAATTTTTTTTATCTGACCCCAGGTTTATTATTTCTTAATCTAAGAATGCCTTTTGAAATGTATAATCGTCCCCCTTCAGACTGATTAGGGCCGATGGCTCACACTCACCCCCTCAATATGCAGGCTTCCAGGCTTGAATCGTTCCAGTCAGGGATCAGTGAAAAGGCCAGCGGGAAGTTTCAAATCCGGACCTTATCCAGGGTTTCCTATAATCTCACGCTTAGTATTCGGAGCCTTCCATCTGACCTCACCTCTGTAGGGAAGGAATCTCCAATTGCCCTCCTCTCCCAGCGTCACTGACCTCCACAGCAGTATCTCCTCGTAGCTCCGGTGAGAGAGCGAAACAGTTGGAGAGGAAGAGCAAATCAACAAGAGCAAACTCCAGCCAGAGACTGTATCGAATGATTCCCCGCTCGCAACATCGGTGGGCGGGGAGAACAGAGACCGAGCTCCAGGCACCAACCAGGCGCAGGTTGCCAGCAGAAGTGGCAGTCCGAATTATCTGTGGGATCCACTGCAGGCACGCAGGCTCCCCCTCGCATCCACGCTGGAACCAGTTCAGTCTAGCGGGGGGTATAGTCCAGGTCGGTAACTCCTCGTGTGTTGGCAGAGTAGCTAGCTCCCCGCTCGCAGCACCGGTGGGCGGGGAGCGCAGACCCAGAGTACAGGGTACAAGCAAGCAACGCCTGGCCAATCTGTCCGCAAGCGTGCAGCGGTATTCAAGTCTATGAGGGGGGTGAGTGACACAGCTAGCAGTAGTCTGTAAACAGCAAGTAGAGAAAGGGTGTTTGAGGCATAAAAGTTCACAGGATCGGGTCTAGTAGTGGATCTTTCTACAGATTTTTCGTGCCTGAAAGGGAACCTGGGGGATCCACCTTTTATCCCAGGCTCCGGGCATAAAGTTCTGCTTAGCGCTGTATTGTATTTGCGCTATGGGAAGAGTCACCAGTTTTTAGAATATCAGGGGTGTCTGCAGCTGATTCCTCCCTGCTAATGAGTAGGGATTCCTGGCGCGAATACCCGCCACTTAGGGTAGCTGCAGGAGTGCAAAAGTCTGCTGCTTGTGCACCGGCTTGTGCACAGGCTCCTCCTCTTCCTCCTAGAGCCTAGCCTAGAGCATGACATTTTAAGCAACTTTCTAATTTACTCCTATTATCAAATTTTCTTCATTCTCTTGGTATCTTTATTTGAAATGCAAGAATGTGAGTTTAGATGCCGGTCCATTTATTGGTGAACAACCTGGGTTGTTCTTGCTGATTGGTGGATAAATTCATCCACCAATTTAAAAAGTGCTGTCCAGTGTTCCGAACCCAAAAAGCTTATATGCATTATTTTTCAAATAAAAAAGCAAGAGAACGAAGATAATAGGAGTAAATTAGAAAGTTGCTTAAAATTGCATGCTCTATCTTAATCACAAAAGAAAAAAATTGGGTTCAGTGTACCTTTAAGATAGTGGTGACAATTCTGAGGTGGGGAAGGGTAGAGAGCTGTTTGAGGGGGTCAGGGATTTGGTGGTGAAATGGCGGCATGAAATATACCAAAATGGGCCTAGATCAATACTTTGGGTTGTCTACTACACTACACTAAAGCTAAAACCCCCATTTGTATAACCCACGAGCCGCCACTGCATGCGAGTCTGTACTAGTATTAGGGATTTTATTATATGCACAGAAACTCACAAAAGAAAAAAATTGGGTTCAGTGTACCTTTAAGATAGTGGTGACAATTGTGAGGTGGGGAAGGGTAGAGAGCTGTTTGAGGGGGTCAGGGATTTGGTGGTGAAATGGCGGCATGAAATATACCAAAATGGGCCTAGATCAATACTTTGGGTTGTCTACTACACTACACTAAAGCTAAAACCCCCATTTGTATAACCCACGAGCCGCCACTGCATGCGAGTCTGTACTAGTATTAGGGATTTTATTATATGCACAGAAACTCCTATTTTACTTTACCTTCTTTTTACTATTTATGCAGCTTTTCAAAGAAACAACACATCAATAAAAAATAAACAAGTTGAACATAACAGTGAAAACAAGAACAACCAACGAACAAGAGACATGCAAATGAGCTGATGATATAAGCCAATAAGCATGATCGTAGTGCCCATAAACTGTCCAAATAGTCCCAATTCCGCCTCTTTCTTTTTGCTGCTTGTGCAGATAAGTACATTCTATATTTCTTTTGTTAACAATATTTGTATTTCCCTAAGTATTGTTTTTTTCTTACCAGTTGGATAATATATTTCACTTATATAAGTTTCCTTTCCTTTCTCCCCTTATTTAGGGACATTAGTCCAATCTTTAATGTTATTAGGAACAGTGGTGTACAGATTCTGCGACCCGTCTGTCGCATGCACACTTTCTGGTTACAAAATCCGATGACAAACAGCTGTTCCGTCTGATTTTGCAACCAGTCACGTGTGCGTTCAGGAATGTGGTGATGTCACGGACGCACATTCCATCGGGTCGCACATTTCAACATGACACTGGTTACATCTGCTACATTGTAAGGAAATTACCTTTTGTTTTTGCCCATTCATTATTACCCTGTAATTTTATTTGTTCTCCACTAAGTGTCCCCATTTGTTCATTTCTTTTGCAGGTTGGATATTATATTTCCCATACATCATTTTTTCCCTAACAAATTTCAAGTAATTCAGATTGTTGATTTACCTCAATTATTTTAATGTATCCTTATTATTCAATTGTGCCCCTGTTATTATTATATTTGTTATTAATTCATTATGTCTCAATCAGACAATATGGAAATTTCTGTTAATACCTTGAATGATAAATTGTCTAATTTTATATCCCAAGTGGATAATAAAATTAACTCCCTTATGGCAGTCATTAACCCTAACCCTTCTGCCCCTACAAAAATGTGCCTTTAATGAGACAAGTTTGACTGTAAATTTCTCTTCTCTGTTCCCATTCTCCTTAAAGGGACAGTCTACACTAAAATTGTTATTGTTTAAAATGATACATAACGCCTTTACTACCCATCCCCCTATAACTGATGTGTATCTCAAGAGAGCCATCCACTCAAGCCCCTCCGAAAAAAGCGAGATCTCCCAACCCGATCTCAAGTTTAATAAGATCAAATTATGCAGGGGAGAGCGCCAAAGAGTCCTCTAAACGAAGAGTCTATAGGCTGAAGAGTGGGATCAGAAGGTTAATTAGGGAGTGTTAGAAGGGGTATTAATTAAAATAGGAGATCAATGTGACCCTCATAAATCTCATAGAACCCTAAAAAATAAAATGTCTAATACAAAAAAGGGGTTATGTAGAATTAGAAATGTTAAAATACTTATAAATGATAGGATATCCACATGTGTGTAAAAGTACAGTATATAGGCACTGGTAAAATTAAAATCAATAAAAATAACTAAGAACCTTAAAAGTATACCTAATTTAATAAACACAAGTATATAAACACAAGTAAGTTAAAACAAATATATAAACTGATTTTACGGATGTCTAAAAAATGTCCCGGATAGAGTATTTGAGTTATAAATTAAGTCCAGATAGTTCCCATGTAATCCAGTATATCCTAGTGTGTCCAATGGGGATAACTCCAAGGTGCCGTAGGGTGAAAGAGTAGATGATGAAAAAATAATAAAAAATATATAAAAATACAAAAAATTAAAAATATAAATATAAAAATATGAAAATATGAAAAATAGTGTATAAGAAGTGAAAAAAGGTGGTGTGTGTTCGTGTGAAAAATTGTGTAATAAAATTGTGTAATAAAAATGTTAAAAAATGTAAAAAATGTATATGTGAAAAGTGTATAAAAATAAAAATATGAGGAAAGTGTTAAAAAATATATGTGAAAAGTGTATAAAAATGTGAAAAAAGGTGTGTGAGCGATGTGAAAGAAAAAAGAAAAAATGAAAAAAATGGCCAAAAAACAGGTGTACACCTGATATGTAATGTAGTACGATTACTCTGTAATTCGGTAATTACACCCCTGTAGTGGAGTTATTCACTAAGAGTTGCTGAAAGTTATAGTATATTTCCTATAAGAATGTATATCCAGAGGTATATAGATAATCCCTTTAGTTTTAATCCAAAGGATTGGAAAAGAAAGAGGTCCTAAATCTTATTTCCAACTTGATAATCAGATGAAAACCTCTTCAAAGCCCTAAAAATAAGTTAAAAAATATATGGTGCAATAACTCCCTCATTAACCTTCTGATCCCACTCTTCAGCCTATAGACTCTTTGTTTAGAGGACTCTTTGGCGCTCCCCCCTGCATAATTTGATCTACCCATCCCCCTAGCTTTGCACAACCAACATTGTTATATTAATATACTTTATAACATTTAACGGCCAAGGTCATAATCCTCTGGGGTTTGAAGCGCTGCAGACTTTGTGGCCCTCTCAGCATCGGCCATTGATGGTGCCGATCATTGGTGGGTGAGAGCAGCAGCAGGGAGGTGGGTGGGCAGCCCATTGGTGTTTTATTTCCTATTCATGCGCGCGGGGGCGTGCATTCGTACGCGCGCCGCATTTCCATTAGATGCAATTGAATGCATGAGATGGAGGGAGTGGGAGGGGGAATCCAATGTTGGGCAAGGGATCTGGGAGGGGGTAGGGTATTGGGGGAGCAGCTACACTACAGAAAATTGGGGATTTTATTTATTTATTTAAAAAGGCATATTTTTTTAGGGTTAGAGAGCTGTTGGGGGGGTCATGGAGGTTGGGGGCTAGGGGGGATTCAACACTGAAGAATAACTATATATATATATATATATATATATAGCCTTTTATTTGCAGACTTTCTTCCAGTACTTAAAGGGACACTGAACCAAGATTCAGATAGAGCATGACATTTTAAGCAACTTTCTAATTTACTCCTATTATCAAATTTTCTTCATTCTCTTGGTATCTTTATTTGAAATGCAAGAATGTGAGTTTAGATGCCGGCCCATTTATTGGTGAACAACCTGGGTTGTTCTTGCTGATTGGTCAATAAAGTCATCCATCAATTAAAAAAGTGCTGTGCCGCGTACCGAACCAAAAAAGCTTATATGCATTATTTTTCAAATAAAAAAGCAAGAGAATGAAGATAATAGGAGTAAATTAGAAAGTTGCTTAAAATTGCATGCTCTATCTTAATCACAAAAGAAAAAAATTGGGTTCAGTGTCCCTTTAAGATAGTGGTGACAATTGTGAGGTGGGGAAGGGTAGAGAGCTGTTTGAGGGGGTCAGGGATTTGGTGGTGAAATGGCGGCATGAAATATACCAAAATAGGCCTAGATCAATACTTTGGGTTGTCTACTACACTACACTAAAGCTAAAACCCCCATTTGTATAACCCACGAGCCGCCACTGCATGTGAGTCTGTACTAGTATTAGGGATTTTATTATAAGCACAGAAACTCCTATTTTACTTTACCTTCTTTTTACTATTTATGCAGCTTTTCAAAGAAACAACTTTATCAATAAAAAATAAACAAGTTGAACATAACAGTGAAAACAAGAACACCCAATGAACAAGAGACATGCAAATGAGCTGATGAGATAAGCCAATAAGCATGATCGTAGTGCCCATAAACTGTCCAAATAGTCCCAATTCCTCCTTTCTTTTTGCTGCTTGTGCAGATAAGTACATTATATATTTCTTTTGTTAACAATATTTGTATTTCCCTAAGTATTGTTTTTTTCTTACCAGTTGGATAATATATTTCACTTACATAAGTTTCCTTTCCTTTCTCCCCTTATTTTTTATCATCGTTTAATAAAATGTTTTTAATTTTCTTCATACTTTTTTTTTTTTTTTAATTTTATAATTTTATTGGAATTAATAACATACAGAGTTTGAATAGAAACAGTCAACAACAAAATAGAAAAAGAAATTTCCTATGGCAGGTATTCATTTTACCTAGCCATAGCTGTGTCATACATCTTATATTACATACATAGAAGAAAGACAATAAAGAAAAAGGAATCAAAACTACAAGCAAAATCCGATTGCCATTAGTGGCATCCATTAGGAGTAGAGTATTTTGAATTTGTATTATTACATTAATATGGTACACTGCTAGGTCAGTACACAATTTCTAGTATAGATTCAGCTCTAAATGCTGAGGTTCTCACCACCAGCTTAATTTAATTCCAGTATCACGGATCTATCTTGTGACTAACATCTACCCACCTAGTAACTAGGGATGGAAAAAAAGGGAGAGAAGAAAAAAAAAAAAAAAGGAGAAGAAAGGAAGGGAAGGAATGGGGGAAGGGAGAGGGGAGGAAGGGAGAAAGACAGATAATCCAGTAAATCAATAATTAATTCCCCCCTCACGCCGTTAGCCTAGACAAATGACCATGTGCTTGGAAATTCTCCTGTCTGTATTTGCTGCATAAACCATTCCGATCTCTTAAAAGTTACCACTATTTGTTTCTGAATGGTTATGGGGAGGGAGAGGATCATCATTTTCCATTTACTGAAGAATTGCCGTAATTGTTTATTATTGGTAATTTTTATGTTGTACTGGTCTAGTATTATTTGATGCTGAGCTTTCCTGATAAATTCCGAAAGTTTTAGGTCACCCCTGCCCTTCCAATTAGTGAAAATTACATTTCTACCCACTAATATCATTGCATTCAGAAATTTGTGGTTAATTCCATATCTAATGCTACTGTGATGGACTAAAAAGACTACCTCAAACTGTGTAAATTCCGTCTGGACTCCCGTAACCTTGTTACACCAATAGTTAATTTTGTTCCAGAACTGCCTAACTTTCGGGCACATCCACACACAATGGAACAGATCTGCTCTTTCTTGTCTACATTTAGGGCATTCTCCTAGTGTTGTATTATCACTCCATCTAGATATACGGTCAGGGGAGAAGTATGCCATATTCAGTAATTTAGTGTGTGATTCCCACCAGGTAACTAAGGTAGTTGCTTTCATTGCAAGCTTAATACTGGCAGAGATCCGATCTTTCTCGGCTATAGGTAGGATCTTATCCCATTTTCCAAGTAATCTATTCAAATGAATTTCCCCTTGAGCATTAATTAGCATTCTATATATTAGTGAG